>NC_069508.1:161399961-161699961 GCF_027579735.1 Bombina bombina | reverse complement strand
ACTGACTTTTTTCCTGCGGCTGGAGTTTTGTCGTTAGATGTCTAACGCTCACTTCAGCCACGACTCTAAATACCGGAGTTAGAAAGATCCCATTGAAAAGATAGGATACGCAATTGACGTAAGGGGATCTGCGGTATGGAAAAGTCGCGGATGAAAAGTGAGCGTTAGACCCTATTTCTCCAACATAGGTGTGTCCGGTCCACGGCGTCATCCTTACTTGTGGGATATTCTCCTCCCCAACAGGAAATGGCAAAGAGCCCAGCAAAGCTGGTCACATGATCCCTCCTAGGCTCCGCCTTCCCCAGTCATTCTCTTTGCCGTTGTACAGGCAACATCTCCACGGAGATGGCTTAGAGTTTTTTAGTGTTTAACTGTAGTTTTTATTATTCAATCAAGAGTTTGTTATTTTAAAATAGTGCTGGTATGTACTATTTACTCTGAAACAGAAAAGAGATGAAGATTTCTGTTTGTAAGAGGAAAATGATTTTAGCAACCGTTACTAAAATCGATGGCTGTTCCACACAGGACTGTTGAGAGGAATTAACTTCAGTTGGGGGAACAGTGAGCAGACTTTTGCTGCTTGAGGTATGACACATTCTAACAAGACGATGTAATGCTGGAAGCTGTCATTTCCCTATGGGATCCGGTAAGCCATTTTTATTACAAGACAGTATATAAGGGCTTCACAAGGGCTTTTTAAGACTGTAGACATTTTCTGGGCTAAATCGATTCATATATAAACATATTTTATTCTCCATAGCCTTGAGGAATTATTTTAATCTTGGGAATTTTGTAAAATAACCGGCAGGCACTGTATTGGACACCTTATTCTCTAGGGGCTTTCCCTAATCATAGGCAGAGTCTCATTTTCGCGCCTGTATTGCGCACTTGTTTTTGAGAAGCATGACATGCAGATGCATGTGTGAGGAGCTCTGATACATAGAAAAGACTTTCTGAAGGCGTCATTTGGTATCGTATTCCCCTTTGGGCTTGGTTGGGTCTCAGCAAAGCAGATACCAGGGACTGTAAAGGGGTTAAATATAAAAACGGCTCCGGTTCCGTTATTTTAAGGGTTAAAGCTTCCAAATTTGGTGTGCAATACTTTTAAGGCACTGTGGTGAAATTTTGGTGAATTTTGAACAATTCCTTCATACTTTTTCGCAATTGCAGTAATAAAGTGTGTTCAGTTTAAAATTTAAAGTGACAGTAACGGTTTTATTTTAAAACGTTTTTTGTACTTTGTTATCAAGTTTATGCCTGTTTAACATGTCTGAACTACCAGATAGACTGTGTTCTGAATGTGGGGAAGCCAAGGTTCCTTCTCATTTAAATAGATGTGATTTATGTGACACAAAATTTAGAGAAAATGATGCCCAAGATGATTCCTCAAGTGAGGGGAGTAAGCATGGTACTGCATCATCCCCTCCTTCGTCTACACCAGTCTTGCCCACACAGGAGGCCCCTAGTACATCTAGCGCGCCAATACTCCTTACTATGCAACAATTAACGGCTGTAATGGATAATTCTATCAAAAACATTTTAGCCAAAATGCCCACTTATCAGCGAAAGCGCGACTGCTCTGTTTTAGAAAATACTGAAGAGCATGAGGACGCTGATGATATTGTTTCTGAAGGGCCCCTACACCAGTCTGAGGGGGCCAGGGAGGTTTTGTCTGAGGGAGAAATTTCAGATTCAGGGAAAATTTCTCAACAAGCTGAACCTGATGTGTTTACATTTAAATTTAAGTTGGAACATCTCCGCGCTCTGCTTAAGGAGGTGTTATCCACTCTGGATGATTGTGAGAATTTGGTCATCCCAGAGAAACTATGTAAAATGGACAAGTTCCTAGAGGTCCCGGGGCCCCCCGAAGCTTTTCCTATACCCAAGCGGGTGGCGGACATTGTAAATAAAGAATGGGAAAGGCCCGGTATACCTTTCGTCCCTCCCCCCATATTTAAAAAATTGTTTCCTATGGTCGACCCCAGAAAGGACTTATGGCAGACAGTCCCCAAGGTCGAGGGGGCGGTTTCTACTCTAAACAAACGCACCACTATACCCATAGAAGATAGTTGTGCTTTCAAAGATCCTATGGATAAAAAATTAGAAGGTTTGCTTAAAAAGATATTTGTTCAGCAAGGTTACCTTCTACAACCAATTTCATGCATTGTCCCTGTCACTACAGCCGCGTGTTTCTGGTTCGATGAGCTAGAAAAGGCGATCGCTAGTAATTCTCCTTCTTATGAGGAGATTATGGACAGAATCCGTGCTCTCAAATTGGCTAATTCTTTCACCCTAGACGCCACTTTGCAATTGGCTAGGTTAGCGGCGAAAAATTCTGGGTTTGCTATTGTGGCGCGCAGAGCGCTTTGGTTAAAATCTTGGTCAGCGGATGCGTCTTCCAAGAACAAATTGCTTAACATTCCTTTCAAGGGGAAAACGCTGTTTGGCCCTGACTTGAAAGAGATTATCTCTGATATCACTGGGGGCAAGGGCCACGCCCTTCCTCAGGATAGGTCTTTCAAGGCCAAAAATAAACCTAATTTTCGTCCCTTTCGTAGAAACGGACCAGCCCCAAGTGCTACGTCCTCTAAGCAAGAGGGTAATACTTCTCAAGCCAAGCCAGCCTGGAGACCAATGCAAGGCTGGAACAAGGGAAAGCAGGCCAAGAAACCTGCCACTGCTACCAAGACAGCATGAGATGTTGGCCCCCGATCCGGGACCGGATCTGGTGGGGGGCAGACTCTCTCTCTTCGCCCAGGCTTGGGCAAGAGATGTTCTGGATCCTTGGGCGCTAGAAATAGTCTCCCAAGGTTATCTTCTGGAATTCAAGGGGCTTCCCCCAAGGGGGAGGTTCCACAGGTCTCAATTGTCTTCAGACCACATAAAAAAACAGGCATTCTTACATTGTGTAGAAGACCTGTTAAGAATGGGAGTGATTCATCCTGTTCCATTAGGAGAACAAGGGATGGGGTTCTACTCCAATCTGTTCGTAGTTCCCAAAAAAGAGGGAACGTTCAGACCAATCTTAGATCTCAAGATCCTAAACAAGTTTCTCAAGGTTCCATCGTTCAAAATGGAAACCATTCGAACAATTCTTCCTTCCATCCAGGAAGGTCAATTCATGACCACGGTGGATTTAAAGGATGCGTATCTACATATTCCTATCCACAAGGAACATCATCGGTTCCTAAGGTTCGCATTCCTGGACAAGCATTACCAGTTCGTGGCACTTCCGTTCGGATTAGCCACTGCTCCAAGGATTTTCACAAAGGTACTAGGGTCCCTTCTAGCGGTGCTAAGACCAAGGGGCATTGCAGTAGTACCTTACTTGGACGACATTCTGATTCAAGCGTCGTCCCTTCCTCAAGCAAAGGCTCACACGGACATTGTCCTGGCCTTTCTCAGATCTCACGGATGGAAAGTGAACGTAGAAAAGAGTTCTCTATCTCCGTCAACAAGGGTTCCCTTCTTGGGAACAATAATAGACTCCTTAGAAATGAGGATTTTTCTGACAGAGGCCAGAAAAACAAAACTTCTAAACTCTTGTCAAATACTTCATTCCGTTCCTCTTCCTTCCATAGCGCAGTGCATGGAAGTAATAGGTTTGATGGTAGCGGCAATGGACATAGTTCCTTTTGCGCGCATTCATCTAAGACCATTACAACTGTGCATGCTCAGTCAGTGGAATGGGGACTATACAGACTTGTCTCCGACGATACAAGTAAATCAGAGGACCAGAGATTCACTCCGTTGGTGGCTGTCCCTGGACAACCTGTCACAGGGGATGAGCTTCCGCAGACCAGAGTGGGTAATTGTCACGACCGACGCCAGTCTGATGGGCTGGGGCGCGGTATGGGGACCCCTGAAAGCTCAGGGTCTTTGGTCTCGGGAAGAATCTCTTCTACCGATAAACATTCTGGAACTGAGAGCGATACTCAATGCTCTCAAGGCTTGGCCTCAGCTAGCAAAGGCCAAGTTCATACGGTTTCAATCAGACAACATGACGACTGTTGCGTACATCAACCATCAGGGGGGAACAAGGAGTTCCCTGGCGATGGAAGAAGTGACCAAAATCATTCAATGGGCGGAGACTCACTCCTGCCACTTGTCTGCAATCCACATCCCAGGAGTGGAAAATTGGGAAGCGGATTTTCTGAGTCGTCAGACCTTACATCCGGGGGAGTGGGAACTCCATCCGGAAATCTTTGCCCAAATTACTCAACTGTGGGGCATTCCAGACATGGATCTGATGGCCTCTCGTCAGAACTTCAAGGTTCCTTGCTACGGGTCCAGATCCAGGGATCCCAAGGCGACTCTAGTAGATGCACTAGTAGCACCTTGGACCTTCAAACTAGCTTATGTATTCCCGCCGTTTCCTCTCATCCCCAGGCTGGTAGCCAGGATCAATCAGGAGAGGGCATCGGTGATCTTGATAGCTCCTGCGTGGCCACGCAGGACTTGGTATGCAGACCTGGTGAATATGTCATCGGCTCCACCATGGAAGCTACCTTTGAGACGAGACCTTCTTGTTCAAGGTCCGTTCGAACATCCGAATCTGGTCTCACTCCAACTGACTGCTTGGAGATTGAACGCTTGATCTTATCAAAGCGAGGGTTCTCAGATTCTGTTATTGATACTCTTGTTCAGGCCAGAAAGCCTGTAACTAGAAAAATTTACCACAAAATATGGAAAAAATATATCTGTTGGTGTGAATCTAAAGGATTCCCTTGGGACAAGGTAAAAATTCCTAAGATTCTATCCTTTCTTCAAGAAGGATTGGAGAAAGGATTATCTGCAAGTTCCTTGAAGGGACAGATTTCTGCATTGTCTGTGTTACTTCATAAAAAGCTGGCAGCTGTGCCAGATGTTCAAGCCTTTGTTCAGGCTCTGGTTAGAATCAAGCCTGTTTACAAACCTTTGACTCCTCCTTGGAGTCTCAATTTAGTTCTTTCAGTTCTTCAGGGGGTTCCGTTTGAACCCTTACATTCCGTTGATATTAAGTTATTATCTTGGAAAGTTTTGTTTTTGGTTGCAATTTCTTCTGCTAGAAGAGTTTCAGAATTATCTGCTCTGCAGTGTTCTCCTCCTTATCTGGTGTTCCATGCAGATAAGGTGGTTTTACGTACTAAACCTGGTTTTCTTCCAAAAGTTGTTTCTAACAAAAACATTAACCAGGAGATAGTCGTGCCTTCTTTGTGTCCAAATCCAGTTTCAAAGAAGGAACGTTTGTTGCACAATTTGGATGTTGTTCGCGCTCTAAAATTCTATTTAGATGCTACAAAGGATTTTAGACAAACATCTTCCTTGTTTGTTGTTTATTCTGGTAAAAGGAGAGGTCAAAAAGCAACTTCTACCTCTCTCTCTTTTTGGATTAAAAGCATCATCAGATTGGCTTATGAGACTGCCGGACGGCAGCCTCCTGAAAGAATCACAGCTCATTCCACTAGGGCTGTGGCTTCCACATGGGCCTTCAAGAACGAGGCTTCTGTTGATCAGATATGTAAAGCAGCGACTTGGTCTTCACTGCACACGTTTACCAAATTTTACAAGTTTGATACTTTTGCTTCTTCTGAGGCTATTTTTGGGAGAAAGGTTTTGCAAGCCGTGGTGCCTTCCATTTAGGTGACCTGATTTGCTCCCTCCCTTCATCCGTGTCCTAAAGCTTTGGTATTGGTTCCCACAAGTAAGGATGACGCCGTGGACCGGACACACCTATGTTGGAGAAAACAGAATTTATGTTTACCTGATAAATTACTTTCTCCAACGGTGTGTCCGGTCCACGGCCCGCCCTGGTTTTTTAATCAGGTCTGATAATTTATTTTCTTTAACTACAGTCACCACGGTATCATATGGTTTCTCCTATGCAAATATTCCTCCTTTACGTCGGTCGAATGACTGGGGAAGGCGGAGCCTAGGAGGGATCATGTGACCAGCTTTGCTGGGCTCTTTGCCATTTCCTGTTGGGGAGGAGAATATCCCACAAGTAAGGATGACGCCGTGGACCGGACACACCGTTGGAGAAAGTAATTTATCAGGTAAACATAAATTCTGTTTTTGAGTGACTCCAAATACCAGCGGTAGCCTAAAACCAGCGTTAGGAGCCTCTAACGCTGGTTTTCACGGCTAACGCCAAACTCCAAATCTAGGTGTAAGATAGCTACAATGTAATTAATAATTACATTGTAGCTATTTTAAGATTTATATTTATTTTACAGGTAACTTTGTATTTATTTTAGCTAGTTAGAATAGTTATTAAATAGTTATTAACTATTTAATAACTACCTAGCTAAAAGAAATACAAAATTACCTGTAAAATAAATCCTAACCTAAGTTACAATTAAACCTAACACTACACTATCATTAAATTAATTAAATAAATTAGCTACAAATAACAACAATTAAATACAATTATATAAACTAACTAAAGTACAAAAAATAAAAAAAACTAAGTTACAAAAAATAAAAAAAACTGAAGGCTAGATTTAGAGTTCTGCGGCCAAAGGGGTGCGTTAGCTACGCATGCTTTTTTCCCCCCGCACCTTTTAAACACCGCTGGTATTTAGAGTTCACATTTAGAGTTCACAGAATGGCTGCGTTAGGCTCCAAAAAAGGAGCGCAGAGCATAATTTAACGCCACTGCAACTCTCGATACCAGCGGTGCTTACGGACGCGGCCAGCTTCAAAAACGTGCTCGTGCACGATTCCGCCATAGAAAACAATGGGGCTGATTGAGCTGAAAAAAAATGCAGCGTTCAGCTCCTAACGCAGCCCCATTGTTTGCTATGCGGAAACAATTCCTAAGTCTGCACCTAACACCCTAACATGAACCCCGAGTCTAAACACCCCTAACCTTACACTTATTAACCCCTAATATGCAGCCCCCGCTATCGCTGACCCCTGCATATTATTATTAACCCCTAATCTGCCGCTCCGTACATCACCGCAAGCTACATTATAGCTATGTACCCCTAATCTGCTGCCCCTAACACCGCCGACCCCTATATTATATTTATTAACCCCTAATCTGCCCCCTTCAACGTCGCCTCCACCTGCCTACACTTATTAACCCCTAATCTGCCGAGCGGACCGCACCGCTACTATAATAAAGTTATTAACCCCTAATCCGCCTCACTCCCGCCTCAATAACCCTATAATAAATAGTATTAACCCCTAATCTGCCCTCCCTAACATCGCCTACTAATTACACCTACTCTAAGCCCCCTAATAAAATAACAAAGCCCCCCCAAAATAAAAAAATGCCCTACCCTATTCTAAAATTAAAATAGAAAAGCTCTTTTACCTTACCAGCCCTGAAAAGGGCCCTTTGCGTAGCATGCCCCAAAGAATTCAGCTCTTTTGCCTGTAACAAAAAAACATACAATATCCCCCCCCAACATTACAACCCACCACCCACATACCCCTAATCTAACCCAAACCCCCCTTAAATAAACCTAACACTAAGCCCCTGAAGATCTCCCTACCTTGTCTTCACCACACCGGGTCCCAATCTGTCCAGAAGAGCCTCCGATGTCTTGATCCAAGCCCAAGCGGGGGGCTGAAGAGTGACGTCCATCCTCGGGCTGAAGTCTGGATCCAAGCGGCGGCTGAAGAAATCCATCATCGGGCTGAAGTCTTGATCCAAGCGGGCGCTGAAGAAGTCCACAATCGGGATGAAGTCTTCTATGAAGCAGCATCTTCAATCTTCTTTCTTCCGGAGCCATCATCTTCCAGCCGACGCGGAACATCCTCTTCTACCGACGCCTACTCACCGAATGACGGTTCCTTTAAATGACGTCATCCAAGATGGCGTCCGTCGAATTCCGATTGGCTGATAGGATTCTATCAGCCAATCGGAATTAAGGTAGCAAAACTCTGATTAGCTGATCTAATCAGCCAATCATATTGAGCTCGCATTCTATTGGATGATCGGAACAGCCAATAGAATGCAAGCTCAATCTGATTGGCTGATCGGATCAGCCAATCGGATTGAACTTGAATCTGATTTTTCCTACCTTAATTTCCGATTGGCTGATAGAATCCCCATCTTGGATGACGTCATTTAAAGGAACCGTCATTCGGCGAGTAGGCGTCGGTAGAAGAGGATGTTCCGCATCAGCTGGAAGATGATGGCTCCGGAAGAAAGAAGATTGAAGATGCTGCTTCATAGAAGACTTCATCCCGATTATGGACTTCTTCAGCGCCCGCTTGGATCAAGACTTCAGCCCGATGATGGATTTCTTCAGCCGCCGCTTGGATCCAGACTTCAGCCCGAGGATGGACGTCACTCTTCAGCCCCCCGCTTGGGCTTGGATCAAGACATCGGAGGCTCTTCTGGACAGATCAGGACCCGGTGTGGTGAAGACAAGGTAGGGAGATCTTCAGGGGCTTAGTGTTAGGTTTATTTAAGGGGGGTTTGGGTTAGATTAGGGGTATGTGGGTGGTGGGTTATAATGTTGGGGGGGGTATTGTATGTTTTTTTTTTTACAGGCAAAAGAGCTGAATTCTTTGGGGCATGCCCCGCAAAGGGCCCTTTTCAGGGCTGGTAAGGTAAAAGAGCTTTTCTATTTTAATTTTAGAATAGGGTAGGGCATTTTTTTTATTTTGGGGGGCTTTGTTATTTTATTAGGGGGCTTAGAGTAGGTGTAATTAGTTTAAAATTGTTGTAATATTTTTCTAATGTTTGTAAATATTTTTTTATTTTTTGTAACTTAGTTCTTTTTTATTTTTTGTACTTTAGTTAGTTTATTTAATTGTATTTATTTGTAGGTATTGTATTTAATTTATTTATTGATAGTGTAGTGTTAGGTTTAATTGTAGATAATTGTAGGTAGTTTATTTAATTTATTTATTGATAGTGTAGTGTTAGGTTTAATTGTAACTTAGGTTAGGATTTGAAAAGTAAAAAGATATACAGAGGGCGACTCCTAGTGCAGATTAGTAAGCAAAGTGTGAACCCACCAGCTTTACCCTTCAGAGATATACTCACAAAGTATAGAGCACACTGTAGTGCTAATGGAGCAAGCAGGGTATATTAAAAGTGGCCCAGCGCACATACCACTCCGGTGAAGGATAGTCCAATATATCTAAAATGCTCAAAAAAAGAATCAAGGAGACTCCAGATATATATAAAAAAACACTTTATATAAAAATATAACAGTGTACAATAAAAATCAGTAGAATTCGCTACGCGTTTCTCAGAGCTACCACTCTGTTTCCTCAGGCAAGTAATACTGATCTAAAACTGAAGTCTCCTATTTATACATCCTCAAATAAATTAAAACATTGGTCACACCCAATTTACTAATTACTTATGCAAATGTTGCTATGGTGACCTTCACAATACAAACTGACTTTTCTTAATACCAATATATGAATATATAACCCATTTTATGCATAGATCTACTTTAACATATACAGCTAGTATCAAAACAAGTATGTGGCAGATAATACAATATATCTCATAAACATCTTGAAAGAAAACATATACAGTATCCACAATAGTGTTTCAGCAAAAAAACAAATATAGCACTCATATAGTTGGTTCATTAAATTTTCAACGATCTCTCTTTATGAAAGTGAATGCACTATTTATTTATATTTCATATGGTTAATAACTTCTTTATTTTCTGAGGATTTCTTTCCTCCCCTTTGCTCATAATACAAGGTTTAATTTATTTATTAATTAAAAGCATCAGCTAGTTTGTTTGTATCATGTATATAGCTGTTAGCTTGTGGGTGGGTGTCATTAGCCTATCCCACACTTCCATATGTGTGGGTAATGGCTAGTGGGCGTGTATCATTTGTCGCCGATCTTTAAATACAATTCCTCAACTTTCTTCCTAATATATTCTTACCTCTTTTGACATGGTCTCCTACAATAAACTGTTTCTATGTTACCTAAATTGTTGTATTGTGCATATCGTAAGCTGATTTTATGAAGGGCTGCATCTATTTGTTTAAGCTCCCTCTCTGATTTCACAATGTCATATGTGTAGGGGGTAGCCCGTGGGCGTGTAGCATAAACCAATCGCGCATCACTATGTATGTGTGTCACAGCTTGTATATTGGATTTGGATTCATTGGCATATGAGTATATGCACCTAGTAGATTGAAGCACAACGATAACGAGATTGGCATTATTTTTTCAGCAAAAATTGACGAATACTGTGAGGATAGGATCTGCTTTTTTAGAGAAGCAATACCATAGGGCCACATAGATTGGCTGATGCTATCTCGAACATAGCCATAGGGTTATACCAATACACCATAATAGTAAAGTAGTTCATACACCAAAATAATAATACATTTTATTTACCAGTTGAGGACATGTGAAATCTTAGACATGCAACCACAAAATACAATAACTAATTATGGTAGGTAGCTTAGGTGAGTTTGAGGAGTTGTAGTGAGGAATCGGGAATTGGATTTCTTAACAGAGTTGAGATTGTTTATTTTTATTTATTTTTTTGGCGATAGAAGACACACGCCTACAAGCTGTGACTCACATACATAGTGATGCGCGATTGGTTTATGCTACACGCCCACGGGCTACCCCCTACACATATGACATTGTGAAATCAGAGAGGGAGCTTAAACAAATAGACGCAGCCCTTCATAAAATCAGCTTACGATATGCACAATACAACAATTTAGGTAACATAGAAACAGTTTATTGTAGGAGACCATGTCAAAAGGGGTAAGAATATATTAGGAAGAAAGTTGAGGAATTGTATTTAAAGACCGGCGACAAATGATACACGCCCACTAGCCATTACCCACACATATGGAAGTGTGGGATAGGCTAATGACACCCACCCACAAGCTAACAGCTATATACATGATACAAACAAACTAGCTGATGCTTTTAATGAATAAATAAATTAAACCTTGTATTATGAGCAAAGGGGAGGAAATAAATCCTCAGAAAATAAAGAAGTTATTAACCATATGAAATATAAATAAATAGTGCATTCACTTTCATAAAGAGAGATCGTTGAAAATTTAATGAACCAACTATATGAGTGCTATATTTGTTTTTTTGCTGAAACACTATTGTGGATACTGTATATGTTTTCTTTCAAGATGTTTATGAGATATATTGTATTATCTGCCACATACTTGTTTTGATACTAGCTGTATATGTTAAAGTAGATCTATGCATAAAATGGGTTATATATTCATATATTGGTATTAAGAAAAGTCAGTTTGTATTGTGAAGGTCACCATAGCAACATTTGCATAAGTAATTGGTAAATTGGGTGTGACCAATGTTTTAATTTATTTGAGGATGTATAAATAGGAGTCTTCAGTTTTAGATCAGTATTACTTGCCTGAGGAAACAGAGTGGTAGCTCTGAGAAACGCGTAGCGAATTCTACTGATTTTTATTGTACACTGTTATATTTTTATATAAAGTGTTTTTTTTATATATATCTGGAGTCTCCTTGATTCTTTTTTTGAGCATTTTAAATATATTGGACTATCCTTCACCGGAGTGGTATGTGCGCTGGGCCACTTTTAATATACCCAGCTTGCTCCATTAGCACTACAGTGTGCTCTATACTTTGTGAGTATATCTCTGAAGGGTAAAGCTGGTGGGTTCACACTTTGCTTACTAATCTGCACTAGGAGTCGCCCTCTGTATATCTTTTTACTTTTCAGATGATTTTGGAAATCTACTAAGAGGAGCTGCCCTTGCATTCTAATGCACAGTCAACTGGGACACTGATAAGTTTCCAGACTGCTCATCTAGGCATTATATTTGCCTTCACTACATCTATATCTCATTCTATTCATCCTTATATATACTGACTACACTAGGAGGCGTCCTTTCTTTTTTGTTTCATTAGGTTAGGATTTATTTTACAGGTAATTTTGTAATTACTTTAACTAGGTAACTATTAAATAGTTCTTAACTATTTAATAGCTATTGTACCTGGTTAAAATAAATACAAAGTTGCCTGTAAAATAAATATTAATCCTAAAATAGCTACAATATAATTATAATTTATATTGTAGCTATATTAGGGTTTATTTTACAGGTAAGTATTTAGCTTTAAATAGGAATAATTTATTTAATAAGAGTTAATTTATTTCGTTAGAATAAAATTATATTTAACTTGGGGGGTGTTAGGGTTAGAATTAGCTTTAGGGGTTAAAAAATTTATTAGAGTAGCGGTGAGCTCCGATCGGCAGATTAGGGGTTAATACTTGAAGTTAGGTGTCTGCGATGTTAGGGAGGGCAGATTAGGGGTTAATACTATTTATTATAGGGTTATTGAGGCGGGAGTGAGGCGGATTAGGGGTTAATAACTTTATTATAATAGCGGCGTGGTCCGGTCAGCAGATTAGGGGTTAATAAGTGTAGGTAGGTAGCGGCGACGTTGGGGGCGGCATATTAGGGGTTAATAAATATAATATAGGGGTCGGCGGTGTTAGGGGCAGCAGATTAGGGGTTCATAGGGATAACGTAGGTGGCAGCGGTGTGCGGTCGGCAGATTAGGGGTTAAAAAATTTTAATAGAGTGGCAGCGACTCTAAATACCGGCGTTAGAAAGATCCCATTGAAAAGATAGGATACGCAAATGGCGTAGGGGGATCTGCGGTATGGAAAAGTCGCGGCTGGAAAGTGAGCGTTAGACCCTTTCCTGACTGACTCCAAATACCAGAGGGCGGTAAAAACCAGCGTTAGGAGCCTCTAACGCTGGTTTTCACGGCTACCGCCCAACTCTAAATCTAGCCCTAAGTTACAAACATTTCAAAAATATTACAACAATTTTAAGATACTTACACCTAATCTAAGCCCCCTAAAAAATCACAAAGCCCCCCAAAATAAGAAAATGCCCTACCCTATTCTACATTAAAAAGTTAACAGCTCTATTACCTTACCAGCCCTTAAAAGGGCCTTTTGCGGGGCATGCCCCAAAGAAAACAGCTCTTTTGCCTGTAAAATAAAAATACAACCCCCCCAACATTAAAACCCACCACCCACACACCCCTACTCTAACCCAAACCCCCCCTTAAATAAACCTAACACTACCCCCCTGAAGATCATCCTACCTTTAGCCGTCTTCAGCCATCCTACCACCGATGGAACAGAAGAGGTCATCCGCAGCGGCCGAAGTCATCATCCAAGGGGCGCTGAAGAAGTCTTCCATCCGATTTAAGTCATCATCCAGGCGGCGTCTTCAATCTTCATCCATCCGGAGTGGAGCTGAGCCATCTTCAGACGAGCCGACGCGGAGCCATCCTCTTCTACCGACGGAATAACGATGAATGACGGTTCCTTTAAGTGACGTCATCCAAGATGGCGTCCCTCAAATTCCGATTGGCTGATAGGATTCTATCAGCCAATCGGAATTAAGGTAGGAAAAATCTGATTGGCTGATTTAATCAGCCAATCAGATTGAAGTTCAATCTGATTGGCTTATCCAATCAGCCAATCAGATTGAGCTCGCATTCTATTGGCTGATCGGAACAGCCAATAGAATGCGAGCTCAATCTGATTGGCTGATTAAATCAGCCAATCAGATTTTTCCTACCTTAATTCCGATTGGCTGATAGAATCCTATCATCCAATCGGAATTCGAGGGACGCCATCTTGGATGACATCACTTAAAGGAACCGTCATTCGTCATTAGTCCGTCGGTAGAAGAGGATGGCTCTGCGTCGCTTGTCTGAAGATGGCTCCGCTCCGGATGGATGAAGATTGAAGACACCGCCTGGATGATGACTTCAATCGGATGGAAGACTTCTTCAGCGCCCCTTGGATGAAGACTTCGGCCGCTGCGGATGTCCTCTTCTGTTCCATCGGTGGTCGGCTGGCTGAAGACGGCTAAAGGTAGGATGATCTTCAGGGGGGTAGTGTTAGGTTTATTTAAGGGGGTTTTGGGTTAGAGTAGGGGTGTGTGGGTGGTGGGTTTTAATGTTGGGGGGTTGTATTTTTATTTTACAGGCAAAAGAGCTGTTTTCTTTGGGGCATGCCCCGCAAAGGGCCCTTTTAAGGGCTGGTAAGGTAATAGAGCTGTTAACTTTTTAATGTAGAATAGGGTAGGGCATTTTTTTTATTTTGGGGGGCTTTGTTATTTTATTATGGGGCTTAGATTAGGTTTAAGTAGCTTAAAATTGTTGTAATATTTTTGAAATGTTTATAACTTAGTTTTTTTTATTTTTTGTACTTTAGTTAGTTTATTTAATTGTATTTAATTGTAGTTATTTGTAGCTAATTTATTTAATTAATTTAATGATAGTGTAGTCTTAGGTTTAATTGTAACTTAGGTTAGGATTTATTTTACAGGTAATTTTGTATTTCTTTTAGCTAGGTAGTTATTAAATAGTTAATAACTATTTAATAACTATTCTAACTAGCTAAAATAAATTCAAAGTTACCTGTAAAATAAATATAAATCCTGAAATAGCTACAATGTAATTATTAATTACATTGTAGCTATCTTAGGGTTTATTTTACAGGTAAGTATTTAGTTTTAAATATGAATAATTTATTTAAGTATGGTGTAGTGTTAGGTGTAATTGTAACTTAGGTTAGTTTTTATTTTACAGGTAAATTTCTCTTTATTTTAACTAGGTAGCTATTAAATAGTTAATAACTATTTAATAGCTATTGTGCCTAGTTAAAATAAATTGAAAGTTGCCTGTAAAATAAAAATAAATCCTAAGATAGCTACAATGTAATTATTAGTTATATTGTAGCTATATTAGGGTTTATTTTAAAGGTAAGTATTTAGTTTTAAATAGGATTAATTTAGTTATAGATGTTATAATATTTAGATGTATTTAATTAATATTTAAGTTAGGGGGTGTTAGGGTTAGACTTAGGTTTAGGGGTTAATAATTTTATTATAGTGGCGGCGGTATAGGGGGGGCAGGATAGGGGTTAATAAATGTATTATAGGTGGCGGCGGTGTGGGGGGGGCAGGATAGGGGTTAATAAATGTATTATAGGTGGCAGCGGCGTAGGGGGGGCAGGATAGGGGTTAATAAATTTATTATAGTGGCGGCGGTGTAGGGGGGGCAGGATAGGGGTTAATAGGTATTATGTAGGTGGCGGCGGGGTCCGGGAGCGGCGGTTTAGGGGTTAACATATTTATTATAGTGGCGGCGGGGTCCGGGAGCGGCGGTTTAGGGGTTAATCAGCTTAATAGAGTGGAGGTGGGCTCCGGGAGCGGCGGTTTAGGGGTTAATCAGTTTATTAGAGCGGCGGTTTAGGGGGTAATACATTTATTTAGTTGCGGCGGTGTAGGGGGGGACAGATTAGGGGTGTTTAGACTCGGGGTACATGTTAGGGTGTTAGGTGTAGACAGCTCCCATAGGAATCAATGGGATGTCAGGCAGCAGCGAACATGAACTTTCGCTATGGTCAGACTCCCATTGATTCCTATGGGAACCGCCGCCTCCAGGGCGGCGGATTGAAATCCAGGTACGCTGGGCCGGAAAAGTGCCGAGCGTACCTGCTAGTTTTTGGATAACTAGCAAAAGTAGTCAGATTGTGCCAAACTTGTGTTCGGAACATCTGTAGTGACGTAAGAATCGATCTGTGTCGGACTGAGTCCGGCGGATCAAAGCTTACGTCACTAAATTCTACTTTTGCCGGTGTGTAGGGCTTGATAACTAAGGCGAATCAGCCTCGCCACAAATACGCTGCGGAATTCCAGCGTATTTGAGGTTGACGGCTTGATAACTAGAGGCCCATGTTTCAGGACCATAAGATATGGCGTAAATGTTTTTATTTGTGTAATTCCAAGAGCTACTTTTGGAGTAGGGTCAGGATTCCAAGAATTGTATCTTTTCTCCAGGAATGTCTGGAGAAGGGTTTGTCTGTCAGTACTCTGAAGGGTCAGATTTCTGCCCTATCTATTTTGCTGCACAAGCATCTGGCAGATGTGCCAGATGTGCAATCCTTTTGTCAGGCCTTGGTCAGAATCAGGCCTGTGTTTAAATCAGTTGCTCCACCTTGGAGTCTTAACCTTGTTCTTAAAGTTTTGCAACAGGCTTCGTTTGAGCCAATGCATTCCATAGATATTAAGATGTTATCTTGAATGGTTTTGTTTCTCATTGCTATCTCTTCTGCTCAAAGAGTTTCGGAGCTCTCAGCTTTGCAGTGTGATTTACCTTATCTTTCATGCCAATGAGGCAGTTCTTTGTACTAAGGTTCCTTCCTAAAGTGGTTTCGGATAGAAATTTTAATCAGGAAATTGTTGTTCCTTCTCTTTGTCATAGTTCTTCTTTTCTGAAAAACGTTTGTTGCACAACTTAGAGGTTGTGCGTGCTTTCAAATTTTATTTTCAGGCAACTAAGGATTTTCGCCAGTCTTCTGCCCTGTTTGTTTGTTTCTATGAGAAACATAAAGGTCAGAAAGCATCTGAGAGAATTACAGCTTATTCCACTAGGACTCTTACTTTCGCTTGGGTTTTTAAAAATGAAGCTTCTCTGGAACGGTTTTGCAAGGCTGCAACTTGTTCTTCTCTGCATACCCTGTCAAAAATTTTCAAATTTGATTCTTTTGCCTTGGCTGAGGTTCTTTTGGGAGAAAGGTTCTTCAGGCGGTGGTGCCTTCTGTAGAGATTACCTGTCTTGTCCCTCCCTAATCATCGGTGTCCTCTAGCTTGGGTATTGGTTCCCAACAGTAATTGATGATTCCATGGACTCACCGTATCTTAGGAAAGAAAACAAAATGTATGCTTACCTGATAAATTTCTTTCCCGATACAGTGAGTCCACGGCCCCACACTTTATTTTAAGACAGTTATTTTTGTCTAAACCTCAGGCACCTTTACACCTTGTGTTACTCCTTTTTCTCCATTTCCCTTTGGTCGAATGACTGGGGGTTGTGGGAAGGGAAGTGATACTTAACAGCTTTGCTGTGGTGCTCTATGCCTACTCCTGCTGGCCAGGAGTGATATTCCCAACAGTAATTGATGATTCTGTGAATTCACCGTATCCGGAAAGAATTTTTTTTATCAGGTAAGCATAAATTTTGTTTTTTTGTCAATTGTTATCGACATATAACAAACTGCTTATAAATGATATTAACCTTTATGCATACTATTTGCTAGGGTTACAAATCTTTTTTTGGCTATGCACACACACGCCCCAGAGCAGTGCTTGACAAACATGGATGCCAGGGAGCCACTGGCACCCTAAAATTAGGATCTGGCACCCTGGATTAGTCCTAAGACACCCATGCTCCCCACTTCCCACCACCTGCTGCACCTAAAATTTAGCTTGGTGAGGCTGGATCATTTCAAGACCACCCAGCTGTAAAATGGAAATCCAACTTTTATTGTAGATCTTTGTGGAAACATTTTTAACAGAGATGCATCAAAAGATGGATGTGCTAATTGTACTTCGAGGTGATCTAAGTCAATACTTATGACTTCTTTAAAACAATCTATGTCATTCTTCTGTAAACCGAAGTTATTTTAGTATACACATTTAAAAAAAAAAAAAAAAAAAAACGAAGGAGAAACATATCTCTCTTAGAATATACCATGTTGAAATTTATATTTATAAATAATAAAGAAGAAAAAGGGAGTCCTATTCCCCTATTCCCTCCCTGTCTCTCTACTCTCTGTACAGTTGGCCCACTGAATTGGCAGATATCCCTCCTTTATTGCAGTATACAAAAGACAGATTTACGTAAAGGTTGAATAGTCTGGATTTGTGTTGCAATTGGAAATTACTTTAAGCCATTTTTAAAAAAAAAGCTTTAAATTGCTTCTCATTCTTTGTCTCCATATAATATTCTAATATAATTTGTAGATACATTTTCTGCACACATTCTGCAATACTAGGGGGTTTATCTGCCTTCCAATGTTGCAGTATTAAATTCCTTGCCACCATTATGGGAGTATTAACTAAGGTTTGGTCCTTTGTTGCACTTTTGCTTTTAGGTTGATATAAGAAAATAATAGTTGTTAGGGAGAGGGATAGCTTCTGGTATATAAATGTATTTAACCAGAAATTAACTCTGCTCCAGAACCTTCAAATATTTGGACAGTACCAAAAGCAATGCACTGTGTCTGCATGAGGATATTTACAGTGATAACAACTGCCCGAACATTTTTTTATTCCATTTAGCAAGAATCATTGGAGAGATGTAAGAAAAAATTAGGAGTTTACTGTGCAACTCTTTCCAAAGTGTATTATTGTTACCTACTAATTGGATACTTTTTTTCATATCATAAATTTCCAACTATCTAAATAATCTTTGCCACCTGTAGAGAATCGATTCTAGATATAGTTGGCCAAATTTTGTCATAATCATTTTATACCAGTTTGTGATTAAATAACTTCCAACCCTAAAAATGCGAATACCACTTTCAACAACTCCTAAATCCCAGCTACTATTAGGTTCTGAAGTGATTTGGCTAAGTTGTAAATAGCCAAAGAAGTGCTGTTTTGGGATATCAAATTCCTTTTTCATTTGCTTGAAGGATTTGATGGTTTGAGTACCAGATTCCACCAGTTGATAAACATATCAAAATCCCCTCAAGTACCAGTATTGAAAAATTCCATGGTTAAGACCTGGAAGGAACTCTGGGTTGAACTCTGGGTTCCCTATGATGGGTAGGTATCTAGATATTCTATAATTTATATCAAGTTCACCACATAATTTCTGCCATGCCACAACCACATTTTTAATAACACTCAAATTGTGAATAATTGATGGTAACTTGATTGGGGAAGTGTGCCGAATTGCTTTCAAAGTGACAGGTTTAATCATTTCCTTCTCTATTTAAAAAAAATAAAAATGATTAGTTTCTGTCATCCAATCTACTGCAATTTTAACCATAGTAGCCCAATTGTAAAGTTTAATATTTGGTAAGCCAAATCCTCCAAATTCCTTATCCTGAGGCAAAAATCGCATAGAGAGGCGTACCTTCCTTTTCCCCCATAAGAACTTTTTAGCTAATTTATTGAATTGCCTTAGGTCTAGATTTTTATTGAATATTGGTAAAGTTTGTATTAGGTATAGAAGGTACGGAAATAGAAACACTTTCAACAGTACAATTTTTGCTGACAGTGAAATAGGCAATGGCCTCCATTTATCCATCATAATCTTACTTTCACCAAAAAATTTAGTATAGATAAGCATATTATTATTAAAATGTGTTCTACCATTTGAAAGGGGTAGTCTCTCAAACTATCCTTTTTTATTGATCCATAACAATTTGGATTTATTCTGATTGATTTTATACCCAGAAAACATGCTATATTAATTTACTATCTCTAGCACAAGAGGTATAGTACACTTTGTCTTAGATAAGAACAGTAAAAGATCATCCGCATAAAGGGACAAAACATATTTGTTGCCCCAGATGGCAAAACCATCTAGCTCCTGTCTAAGTTCAACAGCTAGAGGTTCTATATAGGTTAAAGAGAAGCGGCAAAAGAGGACACCCCTGTCTGGTGCCTCTAGCTAAAGTTATCTTGGAGGAAAGGCCCCATTAATCAGTAAATATGAATAAGGGTTATTACAGTATAAATCAATTTAACAAAGTTTAGGAACCCAACAGTCAATCCAAATTGTTTTAAACACGTAAATAGATGGTTCCAAATTATTGAATCGAATGCTTTTTCAGCGTCTAGTGTCATCGCCATATCTTGTTTAGGAGCTTTCTGTCCACTTTTAGTTTTATTCCAGACGTAATCTATTGTCAGGAGCACCTTTTGTATATTTTGAGTTGAGTTTGGTCTACATGAATTAGTTCATTCATGTATTTCTTAAAGTGAATGTAAATTTTGATGCTAAAGTGCCCGGTTTTTAAAACTTCGATTCAAAACAGGGGCACTTTAATTCATCAAAATTTTAATTTCACTCCTGTTGAGAAAAAAACTTACCTTTTAATCTTCACAGCAGCTCCAGCTTCCTCCACCCGTTTCAAAGCCTCTTCCTGGGTCTAAAATGAGGCATCCGGCTTCCTCCAATCACAGCAGTGAATCAGACACTGAATCCCCCGGGGGGGAAGCTGTGATTGAAGGATGACCTATCAATCATTTCTGACATCAGAAATGGCTTGTGAGACCGGAGGAAGCTGGAGCTGCTGTGAAGTTTAAAAGGTAAGTTTTTTGTCACAACAGGAGTGAAATGTAAATTTTGATGAATTAAAGTGCCCCTGTTTTTAATCAAAGTTTTAAAAACCAGGTACTTTAGCATCAAAATTTACATTCACTTTACGTCTGTCTGCCATTATAGATGTTAGTAACTTATAGTCATTATTCAGTAATGAGATAGGGCGATATGCACTAGGCAACTCTGGATCTTTATCTTTTTTGGGGATAAGAGCTCCGTAAAATAGCTTGAGTCCCTATTATTGTTATAGTAATATTTGTTAAAGAGGTTAACCAAGGTATCAAGAATGTTTCCCTTCATCATTTTATAAAATTCAGCAGGGATCTGATTGGGCCATGGAGATTTATTCATTTTAGCTTTCTAGCTATAAGAACCTCTTGGAGGTCTTCTAGGGACAAGGAAGGGTAATCTTACTCCAGAAAGTTTCCTTCAGTATATCATTAACTTTCTGTGCTGTAAATTTTGATGCTGTCGGCATTTATCAATGTGCGGCTGACATGATATGCTACATCGTATTATGTCCGCTCGCACATTAATAAATAGGCCCTCTAATGTTATAATTACGTGGTCCGAAATCAGAATATCCCGGATAGCGAGGTGTAGTTCTAATCTTATCATATTATCAGATATACAAAAAAGATTGATTTGTGACATTGTCCTGTGTGATTTGGATTCACAGGAGAAGGTCCTCGTGTCTGGATTTTTGATTCTCCAAATTTCCTGTAAATTTAACTTGTTAATAAAAAATGTAAAAGTTTTGCCTTCTATAGTTCTGTCATGGGAAGTACTTCCTATTGTTATTGTGAGGAGACTATAAATTGCAGTGTTTTCTTATGTGATAGATAATTATTATGGAGATTTTGGAAGCAGAAGTATTAGGTGTTTGTACGTTTTTATTATTTGTATAATTTGGCCTCTTTTAAACTTTTTTTTTTCTTTGTTATTCTTTGATGTGGCTTATAAACAAGCCCTCTATAGGATAATGCTTAGAGCTGAGGTCACACACTATCAGGGTTTAGTTAAAAATGCTTTTTTTCCCCAAGATATGGTGAGTTCATGGCTTGAGTAATTACTGTTGGGGAATATCACTACTGGCCAGCAGGAGGAGGCAAATAGCACCACAGTTAAACTGCTACGTATTACTCCCTTACCCACAACCCCCAGTCATTCTCTTTGCCTTTGATGCATGGAGGAGGTGAAGTTTAGGTGTCTGAAGAAAAAAAAAAGAAAGCTGAATTTTCTATTTCAGCAGCTTATTCATTTCCCCTTTGCTTTAAATAAAACGATGCAACATTTGAAACTATCCGGTTTGAAAAAACTCATTTTTCTGGTACTCAGTGTACCAGGAAGCTATTTTAGTGCCTCTGTGTCGCAGCAGTAATTTGAGCTTGGCAGTTGCGGTCACATGACCGGCTTTACTTCATAACGTTTCTGAGGAAAAAGTTGTTTTTCTCAATTTCTGGGTGATCCGGTCTTAATTGGTAGCGGTAAGGCACCTCAGTAATTGAGGTGTGGGGTTTCCTGAGAGGTATTTTAGAAGTTTATTTGATGTTTATTATTTGATGTTTATTAAATTCTTAATTTTTCTAACATAATTGTAGCTGGGGATTAATCCTTATGTGGGATAAAATTTAAGGTGATTTTTTTCCTTGGCTTATTTTAATTGAATATTAAAATCTTTGAAACTTATCTGTACAAGTTTATTTACTTTTTCACAACATGTCTGATATGGAGCAAGAGCCTGCTCTCATGAATTCATGCTTATTATGTGTAGATGCACAAACGGCAGCTCCTATGCAATTTTGTTCTTTGTGTCAAGAAAACCTTGCAAAATAAAGGTAAAATTCTTTAGCCTAATGTCTCTCAGGATGATGCTGTTAAAATAATGCCTCAGCTTTCTCCTGCTACGTCCCAAGCCTCAATGGCATCACATGCAGTGCCCTGCGGTTCCTCTATAACTCCTAGTGGAGTTTAAAAGCAGAAAATGCTGTCCAAGTATCTTCAGCGGTATCTGCGGCATTAGCTGCCATTCCCAGATTACGGGAAAAATGCAAGAGGAAATCTAGAAATTCAGAAAGTAAGGTGCCTGGCCTCAGTTCTGCTTCCCAAGTTGCCCTTTTTCATAAGTCTGATGAGGAAGATACTTTCTGAGGGTGAAATCTCAGATTCGGACAGTATAATTCCTTCTGAGACTGAGGTGGTATCCTCATGCTTGAACACCTTTGTGTATTGTTAAAGGAGGGTTTAGCTGGTTTAGATGACCGATACCCCTGTCGTTGTCACTACTAATAAATCTAGTAAACATAATAGTTTCTTTGATGAGCCTTCCACTTCGGAGGTTTTTCCTGTGCTGGACCGTGGAGATTATCTCACAGGAATAGGAGAAACCAGGGGTGTCTTTTTCCCCGTCTCTAATTTTTAAGAAAATGTTTAATGTTGAGAACTCCATTAAAAACCCTTGGTATACTGTACCCAAAGTTGAAGGGGCCATTTCCACTCTGGCTAAGAGAACCACTATTCCTATTGAGGATAGCTGCTCTTTTAAAGATCCGATGGACAAGAAGCTGGAGGCTTATTTTAAAAAGATATATGTTGATTAAAGTCTCCAATGGCAACCTGAGGTGTGCATTGCCACCGTGACTAGTGTGGCATCTTATTGGTTTGACGCCTTGTCTGATTCTCTTCAAGTAGAGACTTCCTTGGATGAAATTCAAGATAGGATTAAAGCTCTTAAGTTGGCCAATTCCTTTATTGCAGATGCCATTTTACAGGTTGTTAGACTAGGAGCTAAAACTTCTAGTTTCGCTGTCCTAGCCCGCAGGGCGTTATGGTTGAAATTCTGGTCTGCGGACGTTTCCTCTAAAGTCAAGCTTCTGGTGATTCCTTACAAGGGCAAAACCTTGTTTGGACCTGGTTTGGCAGAAAGTATCTCTGATATTACAGATGGAAAAGGGTATTTTCGACCTCAAGATAAGAAGAATAGGCCTAAAGGATGTCAGAGTAATTTTTGTTCCTTTCGTAACTTTAGAGGAAAGACTTACCCTTCTTCTTCCAAGCAGGAACAATCCAAGTTTTCTTGGAAACCCAATCAGTTTTGGAACAAGGGGAAACAATCAAAGAAAACAATAGTGTCAAGAGCACCAGAAGATTGTGGTTAAAAATGTTTATTACTAACTAAAAACCTTTAAAAGGTATACAATAAAATCAATTGATGTGTGTAATGTGCATTAAGCTAAGCACCATACATAAAAAAATTATATAAAAAAATACAAAGATAAGCAATAAATAATATATACTGATCTAAACAAATAGCTAAGTCACAAATGCAAGTGATTCCAAGTGTTAAAATGTTCTATAAGTGGTGTATTCCAGTGGGTGATGGTGATATCAAATGGTGGTGAAATATCCAAAAAGATGCTCAAAAATAAAAAAAAAAGTTCAAAGAAGATGTGGCAAAAAAGTGAAAATAAAAATAAAAATAGAAGAAGAAAAAATATAAAAAATGTGAAAAAAATGTATCTGAGTAGAACAGTGTATATGAGATCCAAAACAATAAGTCCCTCTGTGTAGGTGTCAGGGTTTTTTCCTGACTTGTTTGCCATGTGCTGCTGGCAGCCATTTTACTCACCTCTCTTGCTGACTTTGGTGCATTCTGGGAGATGCTGCTCACTTCCTGTACTTCCTTTTATTTCCAGACTGGTTTACATCATCCATGTGAGACAGGATGCAGTCTCAGAATTGTGATGTCATCACTTATTATTTAAAGGGCCTTTGTTCAGTGTGCTTTGCCCTTGCGTTGTCTCAGACGTGTTTGTGAGAGCTCCTGTGTTTACCTGGCTGTCTGACGTCCCTCCTGGTTCCTGATCCCTGGCTTGTTCCTGACACTTCTGTTCTCCTTGTTCCTGATTCCGGCTCGTCTGACTACTCGCTTTGGCTCCTGACTCGGCTTGTCTGACTACCAGCTCTAGTTTTGACTTCTGGCTTGTTATTTGACTTGTGGACTTTATATTATTTTTTTCTATTAATAAAGGTGTGATTATTTTTGCACTTCTCGTCTCAGTCTGATTCCTGGCACCCTGACAGTAGGAGTGTGAATCTTCTTAGGTGATGACTGGTATTACTGTACCTGTGACCTGTAAAACAATGACACAATGGTGCAATACAGCTAAAAACAATATGATGCAAATAGAATAAGGCTTACCAAACTGTCGACGCATTTCGGCCCTCAATATAGGGCCTTTCTCAAGAGAAAGGCCCTATATTGAGGGCCGAAACGCATTGACAGCTTAGTCCTCAAATGGGTGGTGCCAGAGTTAGATCTGATGGCATCCCGTCAGAACGCCAAGTTTCCAAGATACGGTTCAAGGTCAAGAGATCCGCAGGCCGTTCTGATAGATGCTCTGGCGGTTCCTTGGGTTTTCAGGTTGGCATACCTGTTTCCTCCGCTTGCTCTCCTTCCACGAGTCATTGCTTGTATCAAACAGGAGAGGGCGTTGGTGATTCTAATAGCCCCTGCGTGGCCTCGCAGGATCTGGTTTGCAGAGCTAGTGGAGATGAAATCTCTCCCACCTTGGAGAGTACCTCTGAGGAAGGACCTCCTGATTCAGGGTCCCTTCCTTCATCCAAATCTCGTTTCTCTGAAGCTGACTGCTTGGAGATTGAAGCTTAATTCTGTCTAAGCGTGGTTTTTCTAAGTCGGTCATTGAGACCATGATTCAGCCTTGCAAGCCTGTTACTAGAAAGATTTACCGTAAGATATGGCAAAAATATCTTTATTGGTGTAAATCCAAGGTCTACTCTTGGAAGCCTGTTTATCATATGTCTGTTTATCATACGCTCTCCGTATTCAGCATTGCACCAGCAGCTTACAAGAGCTGCTGGTGCAACGCCGCCCCCTGCAGACTTGCGGCCAACGTCAATCAACCCGATCATACTCGATCAGGTTGAATTCCTGCGATTCCTGTCCGCCTCATCCTGCTCTGATGAGGCGGACAGGGTTATGGAGCAGCGGTCTTTAGACTGCTACTGCATAACTGGTGTTTCTGTCGAGCCTGCAGGCTCGACAGAAACACTGGGTCTCAAGCTCCATTCAGAGCTTGATAGATAGGCCCCATTGAGTAGAATTAGAATTCCTAAAATGTTATCTTTTCTTCAGGAAGGCATGGAGAAGGGATTGTCAGTAAGTACCCTGAAGGGTCAGATTTCTGCTTTATCAGTTTTACTACATAAATGTTTGGCAGATGTACAATGTTTTTGTCAGGCCTTGGTCAAAATCAGGCCTGTTTTTAAGTCTTGAAAGTACTCTTTTGGTCTCTTTTGGTCTCTTTTTCCTTTATCAGCAGCTTTCAAACTTGCTATTTGAATTCATTCATCATATTTTTTAGTTTTTTTTTTTTTCATTTATTACTATTAGTGGTTATTATTTTTCTTTTTTATATAATTCTGTAACACTATTTGGGGGATGGCTGATAACTCTGAAAATAATTTTGGGGAGTATAAAACTAGACAGAATAGACAACAATCTTTAAATCTTCTAAATCTAGATATAGATACTGCCAATACCAATAATGACCCTAATGAATTATTTAAGAACTTGGAAAAGTTATTACAACAAGACACTAAAGATTGGCAGGATCTTATTCTGTTAGATAATTATATTCTCCATGATGTAGTCCCAAGAGGATTGAGAATTTTTAAGTATCCCGCCTTTGATTTAGAGGAGGTTGAATATACCTCTGAATGGGAAAGCACATTACATGATTGTTCTATTAAACTGATTAAGATCTTGATTAAATATCGTGAGTACAAACTAGAGAAGGTTAAAAAAGAAATTGATGAGCTTATCCCCAAAATTCAATCATATAAAAATGATGAGAAATGGATAGCCAGAAATAACAATATACAGCTAAGGATTAGTAATCTGGAAAAAGAATTACAGATCAAGAAATTGTCTAAACTCAATAGGGATCTCAACGATTTTAAAGAAGATAAAGTATACACATTTAAAGAAAAAATCTCTAAGTTTAATAATAATAAAAAACCCTCATCCAGTGAGGCTGGAAGGTATAACTCAAACACTCAACCTGACAATAGACATGAAGGTGATGTTGCCATTAATAACCAAAATGAGAATACCACTTTTTATGGTACACATAATAAACAGTTTAGTGCACACCATACAGAAAGACCTACGTATAACAACAGTTGGAGATCTAATGGTGGAACTCCTCATGGTAATGGTAATTTTAGGAATTCGAATTACAAACCTGGTAATGAGAATCCTTATCAGAACAATAATAGAGCTTATCAAGGGAATTATTACCAGGAGAGGTCCCACCATAGTAATGGTACAAATTGGAGGAGAATTAGAGAAGAACCTATTAAAGATTTGAGAGCATTAAATCCAACAGAAAAAGATTTTAGACAGGTAGGTCCCAATCAATATAGAGAGAATGATCAATATAATAGGTTTACACATAATAATAGATTTCAAATTCTTGATCAGGAGCCAAACTCAACATATGAATGCAACAATCAACCTTGGGATAACCAGGGCGCTAGGCCTAAAGGGCAACAGAATAAACCAATAAAAGACACCCAACATGAGCCAAATAAAGTTTTTTTAGAGGTGAACAGGCCCAGAGGGCCTGTAACAACCAACAGATTGAACTCAGAAATGATAGAGGAAGTGAGAATGAACCCAGGGACAAAGAACATGCACTCAAGGAAAAGATCACTAGAACAAGAAGGGGAACTAGAGCAGGACATAGAATGCAGACAAGCAGACAGAAGGCCAAGATACTAGAAGAAGGCAAATCAACTATTTTTAACCTCTCTAGTGTCATTTTAGAGGAATCTGATATCAAATTGTTAAGTAAGGGATTGAATTTTGCACCCAAGGCACCTCCTAACAAATTCGAAGTTTTTATTGATGTCCAGAAATTTCTACGTAAATTAACTCTTAAACGCTACTTTTTGAAGAACCCTTGTAATAGAGGTAACCATAACCCAGAATACTTAGAATGCAAAGATTTAGATACCCTAAAAATACTTAGGGATCTAGAGAGACACAATTTAGACTTAATTCAAACAACAGGTGATGAAGTCTCCTCAGAAATCAATCTGATGGATTTATCCATCTATGAAGAAGAACAGTCTATTATACATTCTTGCTTCAAAAAGAAATCAAATTTTTACCCTATAGGGGCCCAAGGGGATCAGATCCCAGTATTCGGAAAATTAATTATGGATGAATTTGAAAAAGCTTTTAATAAACCCACTAAATCTCTAAATAAATACATTGACAATCTCACCACCCTTGAACGCAAGTCTTTGAAGTGTCTCAAGGACAATACCAATATTGTCATCAGGAATGCGGACAAGGGTGGTGGGATTGTCATACAAGATCGAGATGTATATCTAAAGGAAGCCTTCCGTTTATTGGAAGACAAATCTACTTATCTAATACTAGAGAGGGATCCCACTATAGGGTATGTCAGAGATTTAAAGAATCTTTTATGCAAAGCTAAGGATAAGATGGTTCTAACAAACGATGAGTATGCTTTTCTTTTTGAAGCATCCCCTAAAGTTGCGGGATTTTATCATTTACCTAAAGTCCATAAGGACCCCATCAATCCCCCAGGTAGGCCCATAGTGTCTGGCATAGATTCTCTATGTAACCACTTATCCCAATATGTGGACATTTTTTACAGCCAATGGTACAGAAAACTAGGGCCTACCTGAGAGATAGTACACAAGTTATTACGAATTTTGAGGGTGTTGCATGGAAAGATGATTATTGGTTTGTTACATGTGATGTGACCTCCTTATATACCTGCATTCCCCATAGGCAAGGTATTATGGCCGTCTCATCTGAGCTATCAAAATGGAACATCCCTAGAGAACATTCAAATTTTATTATTGAGTCCATCTCATTTATCCTCGAGCATAATTATTTTCTATTTGAGAAAATATTTTATAGACAGATAAAAGGGACCGCAATGGGGACCACCTTTGCGCCCTCGTATGCTAATTTGTATGTTAACAGTTTTGAACACAAGCATATATGGTTTAACAATCCGTTCCATGAAAATATTATCAAATTTCATCGATATATCGATGATATTATTATTTTATGGAGGGGTGATAAATCAGATATCGAAAAATTCATTAATCATATGAACCATAATAGCTATAATCTTGTTTTCACTGCAAATGTTTCCAATATTAAAATGGAGTTCCTAGATCTCCTACTATATGTGGACGATAGCAAACAAATAGCCACTACTAACTATAGAAAACCAACTGAGAAAAATAGTTATATAGAAGCTACAAGTGGCCATAAAAAGAGTTGGATCTCAAATGTGCCATATGGCCAATATCTTCGGATGCGAAAGAATTGCACTCATACTTCTAATTTCATTTCTGAGGCAGTTATTCTAGATAAGAAATTTGCTGACAAGGGTTATAAAAAAGAACTGTTAGTGGAGGCCAAAGAGAAAGCGTTACAAATGAACAGATATGACTTACTTAATAAGACTAATGCTGTTAAGGCAAGGGACAACTTTACTATTGATACACCCAAGTTCATTACAAGGTATAATGAAGGGGCCAATATTATACAACGTGTGTTGAAGAAACATTGGGTCATTTTAAAAACTGACCCTATCCTTGGAAATTTGTTGGCAGACAAACCTCAAGTCATTTTTAAAAAAGGAAGAAATTTAAAAAATGTATTGGCTCCTAGTAAGCTTAGGGATTCAGTAGTTTCTGTAGATTACACACGTAATTGGTTAAGTGTTAAGAAAGGAACCTTTAGGTGCATGAAATCAATATGCAACATGTGTAGTCATGTTGACAATTCCCCTACCTTTACCAATTGGGATGGAACTCAGAGGTTCAATATGAATTGGAGGTCTACCTGTGATTCCACCTATGTGATTTATTTAATTAATTGTGGGTGTGGCCTTCTCTATGTAGGACGCACGAAAAGGAAGATAAGAACTCGAACTAATGAGCACATATATAATATTAAAATAGCTAAGAAAGAAAGAGCAGTTAAACATAGTATCCCAATCCATTTTTCAGAAATGCATAATTGTAATCCTTCTTCTCTAAAAGTAAAAGTGATTGATTGGATCCCCCCCAATAATCATAATAGACTCCTAACTTTGAGACAACAGGAGACATACTGGATTTACAAACTAGGTAGTCTGCAACCTAGAGGTCTTAATGTTGATTTGGACCTTGCCGCTCATATGTAATTCTTGTTTTGGAAGATGTGACCTTATCCTGAGGTTTATGTATGTGTTTTTATAAGAGTATGTGTGGAGATTTTGGAAACAAATTTATTAATTCATTTTCCTAGTTTATTTTAATTTTTAATTTTTAGTACTCTTTTGTTGGAGTATCTTATTAATTTAAGGAATTTTTTAAAAGGAATTTTTTTAAGGGGAATTTGTTGGATTTTTCTGAATTACTAAAAATACTTATGATAGTTTTATTCCACTTATGACAAATTATTAATAATTTTTTGATTATACTCATGACATCTTTATTCCACTGCCATGAAGGATATTTATATGATGTGATGATGAGTCTGTTAAGAATTATTGTTACTAGATGGCAGGGATGTGTTTTGTGTGTGTGTTCTTTGCAGATGATTGTATGTTCTTCCATTGACCCGCTGCCTTTTTTCGTTTAAAGTAAATTCTTATTTCCTTTAGTATTTTTAGTATATTATATTGTATTAGTATATATATATATATGTTCTATATATATATATATATTATTTTATATATATATGTTTATATTTTTTATATATTATTTTATATGATATTTAAATGTGATTATCTTTATTTATTTAATTATGTCTGGACAAATTTGTGAATGTATTTTGATTCTTGACAATTAATTTATGTATATCAAATTTTATCAGTGGAGTGTTTACTTATGGTTATAGTGATTTTTTGAAGATTAATTTTGTTTCATAATTTGGTTTAGTTTGTTTATTAGTATTATCATGTATATATGTTTTTTATACCATGATTGCATGATATTGATCTCTGTAGGTATTATGTTTTCATATATTTCAATATTGTTTTTGGGTCGTTTATTTTATTTTAACATGTAATAGGGTGTTTTGAGTACTATATACCATCAGAGGGCGCTCTTGCTTTGTGTATAAATTGGTTATGCGATATCCCTCTGAATCACCACATTGGAACTTTTTACAAACTTTACCCTTGAAAAAGTCCGGCCGGGTCCGGACGAAACGCGTAGGGATCTCACGAAGGGTGACTTGTCTCTTCAGACAGTTTTGACAGCTGAGAGGTTGAGGCCTAAAGGGGGACGCTCCAGATCCTGTATCTCGCAGTGACGTCAGACGCCGACTTTCTGTTCGGCGGTCCACCGCTACATCTAGACATATTTCTGCCTGCTTGTTCAAGACTCAGACTGCCGCTGTTTCTGATTTTAAACCGGGGAATACATCTGCTTACCTAAGTGTAAGTTACTATGTTTATTTTAAATATTTGTCTATAATAAAATACTCAAGCTTGTTTGCGCTTCTTGTACCTCTTTTGCTCTGTTTTTAAGTCTGCTGCTCCTCCTTGGAGCCTTAACTTTGTTCTTAAAGTTTTACAGCTGGCTCCGTTTGAGCCGTTGCATTCCATAGACATTAAGTTGTTATCTTGGAAGGTTTTGTTTCTTGTTGCTATCTCTTCTGCTCGAAGAGTCTAGGAACTCTCAGCTCTGCAGTGTGATTCTCCTTACCTTATTTTTCATGCTGATAAGGCGGTTCCTCGTACTAAGTTAGGTTTCCTTCCTATGGTTGTTTCTAACAGAAATATCAATCAGGAAATTGTTGTTCCTTCTCTGTGTCCTAATCCTTCTTCTTCCAAAGAACGTTTGTTACACAATTTGGATATTGTACGTGCTCTTAAATTCTACTTACAGGCGACTAAGGATTTTCGCCAGTCCTCTGCCATCTTTGTCTGTTTCTCTGGGAAACGTAAAGGTCAGAAAGCTACTGCTACTACTCTTTCTTTTTGGTTACGAAGTATAATTCGTTTGGCTTATGAGACTGCTGGACAGCCTCCTGAGAGAATTACAGCTCATTCTACAAGAGTTGTTTCCTCTTCTTGGGCTGTCAAAAATGAAGCTTCTGTGGAACCAATTTGCAAGGCTGCAACTTAGTCTTCTCTACATACTTTTTCCAAATTTTCCAAATTTGATACTTTTGCCTCGGCTGAGGTTTCTTTTGGGAGAAAGGTTTTTCAAGCGGTGGTGCCTTCTGTTTAGGACTGCCTGTCTTGTCTCCCACCCAATTTATTCCTGTCCACTAGCTTGGGTATTGGTTCCCAACAGTAATTACTCAAGCCGTGGACTCACCATATCTTAGGAAAGAAAAACAAAATGTATGCTTACCTGATAGATTTATTTATTTCCGGATATGGTGAGTCCACGGCCCCACCCTTTATTTTAAGACAGTTGTTCTTTTGCCTATAACCTCAGGCACCTCTACACCTTGTGTTACTCCTTTTTCTCCATTTCCCTTCGGTCAAATGACTGGGGGTTGTGGGTAAGGGAGTGATACTTTAACTGTGGTGGTCTTTGCCTCCTCCTGCTGGCCAGGAGTGATATTCCCCAACAGTAATTACTCAAGCCGTATACTAGCCATATCCGGAAATCAATAAATTTATCAGGTAAGCATACATTTTATTTTTTGTGCACCTCTGCATCAGTTGCTAGTTTTCTAATAGTGAACTTTGTGCTAGATACTTATTAGTATTGTGATATTCTTTATAATGAATTCCTATATGTAAATATTAGTAGCTTTTTGTCTACAAACATTATTTTTTTCTGTGACTATTATATCCATTTGTTTACCCCGTTAGTTCAAATATACCATATTTTACTTTCCCAGTACATGAGTTTAAATGTATCTATGTTAAACCTCATTTGCCTTTTACATGCCCGTTTAGTATTAGTTCTTGAGATAATTTAGTCCAGTCATAAATATTCCATTAACAACTCATTGTTCCCTGTTTAACCAGGGCTGCTGATCAGTTTTACAAATATATCCTCATTTTTGCAGGTTGATCCTGGTGCATATAAACAATGTGAGGATGAAACTGAGAAGAGGATACCTTGGCCACAACCAACTGCTGAACTGCTATGCATTAATTTGCAACTTGTCCTTTTGCTTTCGCTCTGGTCTGTGGTTGCCTCTGGCAGTTGAGAAGTGACTGTACGCTGGGATCATTAGAACATTCTAGTGTCAGCTTCTCATTTTGTGTTAATATCTTAATATCTGATTCCCTTCTGTGGCCCAGAAGGAGTGAAACCTGCAGGAATAATGAGTGTTACAAACGTGGCATTATATCAGATGTGTAAAAAGCTATAGGTAAGTTTAGCCAAGGTGTAAACGTATATGGCTGATTCATGTGCAAGCTCTCAAGATCACTTTGGTTCTCAGGCATATCACTGAATAAAACTGTCTTAGATTACAAGTTGAGCACAACTTATAACGTGTGCCACATTGGTTTGCGTCCGGCCTCAAACAAACAATGACGCATGATCAGGTATTTAAAAATGCATTGTAACCAAAGAGAAATGTTTAACCAAAGCACCCGATACTATAAAAGCACACCCTATACTTTCAGTAGTGCATTTACTCCATGGACAGTGCTGCGGAATATGATGGCGCTTTATAAATAAAAGTATAATAATACTGCACTTGTATTACACATCAATTGGAAATACCACTTTCACATTTAGCCCTTTTGAAAAACAAATATGTCATTGCTTGTTATTATCCAACTTAAAAACAAGGAAGGTGTATAGCAAAGAACTACAAAAATCTACATGAGTGGAATTGTTGTGCTCCATTGACTTAGCGCTCAAGTTGTCCGACCATAAATGTTAGTGCAGGGCCCCAGGGAATTCTAGTATCTGAAGGAAAGAACACATTTGCGCTATCAGACCTGATCAAATTTACATCCGTGTGCACAATATATAATAACCATGGACTTGTCATTCCAGCACATAAAAGCATGTGGTATAGATTGCACTCCAACGATGTTAAAGGGATATGAAACCCACATTTTTTTTCTTTCATGATTCAGATAGAGCAGCGATTTTTAGCAACTTTCTAATTTACTCCAATTATCAATTTTTCTTCGTTCTGTAAGCTTTGGAACTGGACCATTTTTGGATAAGCACCTGGGTAGCACTTGCTGATTGCTTTGCTAAATGTAGCCACCAATCAGCAAGCATTACCCAGGATGCTGAACCAAAAAATTGGCCGGTTCCTAAGCTTACAGAACAAAGAAAAATTGATAATAGGAGTAAATTATCATGAAAGAAAAAATGTGGGTTCAGTAACCCTTTAATGTATATCACAGATGTTAATGAATTCTATCAGTGTGTTTGTGTCTACCACCCCTGCTGGGAGGCTGTTTATTTTACTTTGTCTCTGAGTTTGCCTCCCTTTAGGTTCAGATCAGTCTTCCATGTCTTAAAATACTCTGTACTTTATTACATATCTAAGAGTTTATCACCTCCCTCTCTTCTCTTTGTCAAACTATATAAAAAATAAAGACCATAAAGTATTTCCTCTGCCCTTCAGAGATGCGGTCTCCAGAAGAACAATATTCTATGTGTTGCCAAGTACCATAATCCTGTAGTACTTGTTCCTATACAACCAGCTACCCTGCTAATTTCTCTGGATACATTACTTTTTCACTTTACTTTGAAGCACTAAAGTCTAGATTACAAGTGGAGCACTATTGATAGGTCGGGATCCGTATAGTGTCCCTGAGCACAACTTAATATTAATGGTTAATATATTAAAGGGATATGAAACCCAAAATGTTTCTTTCTGTGATTTTAAACAACATTTTAATTTACTTCTATGATCAATATGTCTTGTTCTCCTTGTATCTTTTGTTGAAAAGCAGGGATGTATTCTTAGGAGCCGGACCATTTCTGGAGCACTATATTGCAGCAGTTTTGCAAGATTGCTATTAATTTGCAAGAACACTAGATGGCAGTACTATTTCCTGCCACAAAGTGCTCCAGATACCTACCTAGGTATTTCTTCAACACAGAATGGGAACAAAGCAAATTTGATAATAGAAGTAAATTAAAAACTTTTTTTTTAATGGTCTGCTCTGTCTGAATTACAAAAGATTTTTTTGGGTTTCATATCCCCTTAACCATGTTTGTGTGGCCTACATTTTTTTAGTGCGCCCTATACTTTGAATGGATAACACAGGCTGTGCTAATATAAGTGCAACACATAATAGCACTGAATATTTAGTGCACCTGAAGTAAAGTGTTAGGGCTAGAATTAAAGTATAAAGTATAACAAAACACATGTATAATATATTAAAGTATTTCATATATATATATATATATATACAACACCAAAATAAAGTGCGAGTTCTTTTATCACTCTCTGGTCAGGGTAGCGCAGGCCGGAATCATTTTCTTCCTGCTTTTTTTTGTTATAGGCGGCAGTTAGGGCTAGATTTATCAACGCTGAGGCGTACAGGGGCGCGTATACGCGCCCCTGTACGCCTCAGCTCGCCTGTGGCGGGGCGAAATTACCCGCAGGTAATTAACATTGCACACAAGTGCAGTTTTGCGCTCGCGTGCAATCCCGCCCCCTGCCCGCGCACAGCCAATCACGCGCGGGCAGGAGCTGTCAATTTTCTCAGTCGGACTCGACCGAGGAGATTGAATTTCGCCACAATAGAGGTGGCGAAGATGTTAGGGAAGCAACAGTCTGGTGACCACTGCTTGATAAATCACGGCGAGCAAGTTCTTGAGAGAACTTGCAGCCGTAGAGGCTTGATAAATCGAGCCCTTAGTCTAATTAAACACACATTATTCCTGAAAGCAATACATTGTAATCCTGGCTGCTATGCGGTTATTACTGTCCTTTCATTGTTTTGTTCTGCCTATATATACACGTATATAAATAATTTGATACGTGTGAGGACAAGCCCTCTGTTGTCTTGGAAGCTTGCAGTTGGTTCAGCTAGCTATATAGGGTATCAGCTTGTCTTAGATTATATATGTGATGAGTGTTACTCAGTTATTTCTCTAATAATCAGAGATGCTGCAGTGTTTGGAAATTGTTTGCAGAATAACACGAGCACTGCAGGAAATAATTATTCCTATAAAGTTGTCAGTATTAATACAAACAGTTAGAATTCTATAATTTGGCTCCTGCAGGGTCTGGAGATTATACAGATACATGTAACACTTTGATATATCACTCTGTGTTACTGTAAAAAAGATTCTAAAATATTTAAGCACAAGAGAAATATATTCTCTGCTAGTATTAGGTTTTCTAACCGCAATGTACGTAAAACACTTATGTGAGGTTTTTATCATACACAGTATTGGTTGTTAATGAAAATAAATATGTTATATAACAATGAACTGGCTCTTGAATGTAATGAATAACAAAAATAAAGGATTCTGTTAGGCAGCATGTGGTGTCGGAGATCATTTTAATTAATGGATTAATTTAGAAATTGTATGAAAATTACTGTTCAGAGTGAAACCTTTCCACAGCTCCTTCCTTGGTTTTGAAGTGTTTGTATAGGAAGGTATCCTCTAGTAATGGAAACGTAAATGGAGCAATGCTGACTTTCATATACACTCACCTGGATCTCTCTGTTCTATTCATGCAAACCAGCAGTTGTTTTACCATACTTCCTGCTACATCAGCTTAGGAGATATCTATCACACTCTGTACATGAGTCTTCTCTCATTCCCTTCTAGCTGAAAGCTGGGGTAAAGACCGGACAACTTGCAGCCTCTCTCACACACACACATTGGGGAAACGTAAACGGAGCAATGCTGCCTTTCATATACACTCTGTTCTATTCATGCAAACCAGCAGTTGTTTTACCATACTTCCTGCTACATCAGCTTAGGAGATATCTATCACACTCTGTACATGAGTCTTCTCTCATTCCCTTCTAGCTGAAAGCTGGGGTAAAGACCGGACAACTTGCAGCCTCTCTTACACACACACATTGGGGAAACGTAATAACTGTAACCTTGCAATGATAAAAAGAAAGGAGATATTTATTTTGTGACATGAGGAGATACCTTATAACGTGACAAAGGTGACACGTATAAAGGTCATCATATGACCCCGATATAGACCCCTCCATTACTCAGAGTCCTGAAGAGTAAAATATCTTCCTAACACAAAGGACCAGTCTGTGCTTTGGGACTCACAACCTTTTATCCACTGCTCAGCATTGCTGGTGACATACGGGGCTTCCACCAGTAGCCTCAGGGCAGCGTGCGAGAGTGAGCAGAGAACCAGGCCTCACTGTTACACGTTGGTCTCCAGCTCGCTGATCTCTATTGTACATTGGTCTCTGTCCCGGTTTTGCTCCCGGTGCTCCAGCTCTGGTTGCATCTGATGAAATTCCGGTGGGGAGGTGGAGAGGTGAGGGGCACTGCGGCTCTTTACGCATCCGTTCCGCTGGTATGCCATGATCTGGTGAATGCTGATGGGCTTGGTCTCACAGATCAGAGGAACCTGAAGGGTAATGTAAAGCTTATTAAAGGGGAATTCAACTCATCATTTAATCGCCATAAAATGTTTAATATAGTCATTATTTATTCTGCCTGTGTTTGCTATAAAATTGTGCTTGAGTGCCACTATTATACTGAAAGAGATATAAAACACCTTGACATTGTAATATAAAATGTTTGAGACAAAACTGAACTCCAATAGAGTCTATAGGGTAGATTTATCATAGTGCAAGCGGACATGATACGATATAGCGTATCATGTCCGCTGCACATCGATAAAGGCCGACAGCGTACACTGTCGGCATTTATCATTGCACCAGGATTTCTTGTGAACTGCTGGTGCAATGACCAGTTATGAGAGCTGTTTGGGAAAGATCAGGTATGGATCAGGGGGTGGGAGGGTAATCTCTATACTACAGGTAAACTTAACTTTACAAGCTAACCGATTAACTCCTTTACTGCCGGCAATTTCAAAAGTGTGGTGCACTGCTGCAATTAGTAACCTTCTAATTACCAAAAGGCAATGGCAAAGCTATGTATGTCTGCTCTTTCTGAACAAAGGGGACCCTGGAGAAGCTTTTACAACCGTTTATGTCATAACTGCAGTAGTTGTGAGTAAATCGTTTCAGTGAGAAACACAAAATTTGTGAAAAAGTTATTCTTTATAATATGACTGCATTTGGCAGTGAAACGGTGGTATGAACTATACCAAAATGGGCCTAGATTAATACCTTGGGTTGTCTACTAAAACTTTTAAATATATATATATAAGCAGAAATTTAGTGCACAGGTAACGAGAGTGGGAGTTCCGGCATTTACCAGGGGCAGCTTCGGCGTCTCTCCCGGAGCGTAAAAAAATCCACCAAACTATATTTTAAGACACAAGTGGCTAAATGAAGTAATTTTAGTGTATGAATATATGCTAGCAGCTAGCACTGGAGTGAATTGGTTGACTAAATCTATGTGCGAATTAGTTTCCAGTAGTTTCAATCGCTGGTACTTTATTATTATTATTCTTTGCCACATGACTTAAACACTAATAAATGCATATTAAAGGGACAGTCTACCATAGAATTGTTATTGTTTTAAAAGATAGATAATCCCTGTATTACCCATTCCCCAGTTTTCAGCTGTACACTGAATAGTGAATTAAAGGTACGCAATTAAATATGGCGTTACTTGCATTCCTATTGGCTGATTTGATTCTATAAATTCAAATCAGCCAATAGGATGAGAGCTACTGAAATCCTATTGGCTGTTCAAATCAGCCAATAGGATTTTAGTAGCTCTCATTCTATTGGCTGATTTGAATTTGAAGAATCAAATCAGCCAATAGGAATGCAAGGGACGCCATATTTAATCGCGTACCTTGAATTTACTATTCAGTGTACAGTGGCGATCATACAAAGAGGATCTTCCACACTCCAGTCGCCGGTCTTCAGTTCCGCGGTCCTGGATGAAGATAGAAGAGGTCACCGCTTGGAAGAAGACTTCACTGCCGGACTTCAGGAACCGTGAGTACCTATGTGGTGGTTAGAGTTAGGCTTTTTTTAAAAAAAAAAAAAAAATTTAGATTAGGGATTTGGATGCTGAAAAAGAGCTGAATGCCCTTTTAATGGTAGTAAAAGAGCTGAATGCCCTTTTAATGGTAGTAAAAGAGCTGAATGCCCTTTTAAGGGCAATGCCCATACAAATGCCCCTTTAAGGGCAATGGGTAGTTTAGGTTTTTTTAGTGTTAGGTTTTTTATTTTGGGGGGTTTGGTGGGTGTGGGTTTTACTGTTATTGGGGGACTTAGTGTTTTTAAAGGTAAAAGAGCTGTTTAACTTAGGGCAATGCCCTGCAAAAGGCCCTTTTAAGGGCTATTGGTAGTTTAATATTAGATTAGGGGGTGTTTTTATTTTGGGGGGGGCTTTTTTATTTTCATAGGGATTAGGTTTAATTTTTGTATTTTTAATAATTTTGTTTATTATTTTATGTAATGTTAGACTTTTTTATTTTCCGTAATTTTAGCTTAATTTAAACTTAGTTTATTTTTTATTTTTAATGTAACGTTAGATTTTTTATTTTAATTGTAATTTAGGATTATTTGAATTTATGTAATGGGGTTAATTTAGGGGGTGTTAGGTTAGGGGGCTTAGTGATCAGTTATTTGTGTTGTAGGGTTTGGCGGTTTAGGGGTTAATAGATTTATTAGGTTAATTGTGATGTGGGTTAATGGCGGATTAGGGGTTAATAGTTTAAATAGATAGTTTGCGCTGTGGGGCATGGCGGTCTAGAGGTTAATACATTTATTATAAATTGCGATGTGGGGGGGATGGCGGATAGAGGGGTTTTGACGTGTCGGGTTAGATTTCAATGGGAAAAAGGTCTCAAAGAGCACCTTTTTCCTGTTTCACACCTAGTTGCGCTGTGTGTAATTTTTGTTAGTGTATCGGCAGCCACCGACAGTGTATTTATGGTTTGCGCGGGCATTGGAAACCGGGTATAATTTAAAGATTAGCGGCTTCCTATACTTTGTATGGGAAACGATAATGTTTTTGGCAGCCGGAGTCCGGTTGCCAAAATTGGGTTATAACGGACCGTTGGAAGCAGTCGATAAACGATATTGCTTCCGACAGCATATTTATCGGTTTGTGAGTGCACGCAAATGGAATTACGGCTCAATGGAAACTAGCTCTTAGTTGGTTATGAGAAGGATCGAAACATAACTTTTGAATGATACATTTATTTTAAACCAGTTCTAGAACACACTGTATATGGCTGATGCGGCAGATTTACCATCAGAAAGAAGCTTAGAAATCTTAAATAAACTGTTTCCAGCAATGGATATAATTATTGGGATTAAGGGATTAAAATGAATAAATCTCTGAGTCTGGAAGGTTTCACCAATAACTTTTATAATCCATCAGCCCAAAATGTAATCATATCAAACACAGGCGATTTGTGAGTAAGTCACAACGGGAGGAAATATGATTCTCTAATAATTATTGGGTCTGATAAGTATCTGATTCTTCTGTATTTATTAAACACAGGTTATTCTCTATATAGCCTCCTTTTTTTTAAATTTATTTTATTATTTAAAATGATTATTTAGGGCCAGATTACAAGTGGAGTGCTATTTAACACTCTTTTGAGCATGTTCGGGTTAGCCCGTATTTCAAGTTGAAAGTAAACCGTTTTCACGCTTAATATATTGGGGCCGTGATTCCGGCGAGCCTTCAGGCTTGCCGGAAATAGAAGTTATGAAGCAGAGGTCTAAAGACCGCTGCTCCATAACTTGTCTGCCTGCTCTGAGGCAGCGGACAGAAATCAACCCGATTGATTACGATTGGGTTGATTGACACTCGCTGCTAGCGGCCGATTGGCCGCGAATTTGCAGGGGGCGGTATTACACCAGCAGTTCACAAGAACTGCTGGTGCAATGATAAATGCCGAGAGCGTTATTGATGTGCAGCGGACATGATCCGCTATAATGGATCATGTCTGCTCGCACAATAATAAATAGGCCCCATTGTGTGGGATAATGTACTCACCATAAAAGTCCATGTAAAAAAAAACTAACCCTCCCACTCACACGCAAAACTGATAGTGTATTCTCATATGCGTTAACCCAACATGAAAATATAAATATTTAACATTCCAATGTTCTTCACATAGCAGAATATGTTCTATTTATTCAAAAATACATATTCCTACATATATCTGAAATACATATTCCTACATATATATGATGGTCTTTTGGTACAATATATATCTATACCTATATATATATATATATATATATATATATAGATGATTATATATAGTATAGCTATATACAGGAATATATTTATATTTACATAGAACATATTCTGCTATGTGTAGAACATTGGAATGTGAAATATTTACAGTGAATACATAGTTAAACACTTTATTAAATATGAAATTCTTATAAATATGTGGGCTCCTATGCACATATATATATATATATATATATATATATATATATATATATATATGTATACATATGCATTTGTGTTTATATGTGTATATATGACTGTAAATACAGATATACACACATAAATACATATGTACACATATATAAACATAAAGACATAGACTGTAAATACAGATATACACACATAAATACATATGTACACATATATAAACATAAAGACATAGACTGTAAATACAGATATACACACATAAATACATATGTACACATATATAAACATATAGACATATACTGTATACATATGTATGTATCGCTACGTTAAAGCCCTTTGCAGACTTTTTTTTCTAACACCTAAGACCTCATATCTTTACCCAACGAGCGCCAACAGCCATGATAAACCCCTTTTCGCTCGCACGTAACTGTTAGTGCTCCTCCACTCGTAATCTAGCCCTTTGTGTTTTAAATGTATAATAAAGCCGTATCACACTAAAGGGCTGTGCCATGAGTGGCCCTAATGGACATGGTTTAAATGTTATTCTTATATGTCACCTTATTCATTTCCTACCAATAACCAAACCATGGTTTTAGCTGTGCCCAGGTACCACGTCAAGGTCTCTTCCACATACCTGGGTCCCTAATACAGCCACAGAACTGCAGTCATGCACACAAATGCAAGCTAATATTCAAATAAACGGGGAACAGGTCAGGGTTCACAGCCATATGTAATCACCCTGGGCATAAGCAAAATCAGGAGAAAGGAATGCACATCCAGACTTGACCTGGTACACATCCCATGACTCATAAACAGGCCCAGCTTTGGTTGCTATCGCACTCACATAAAGCTCCTCTATTTACAGAGTCACAGGCAGTTAACCCCAGGCCTGCCAGGGTGCAAATCCTTAGGGAGAATTACAAAATCAGACAATACAACACACATTAAGTCCCATACTCACAAGCTCTTAGCTAGGATTAAAAATCAAAACCGGAAGAGTTAGTTACCGCATTTGGCCAAATTGGACAAGCCCAGGCACCACATCAAGGTCTCTTCCATTCACCTGGGTCCATAATACAGCCACACAACTGCAACCACGCACACAAATGCAAGCTAATAAACAAACAAGATTATTACCTTGACGTGGTACCTGGGCTTGTCCCATTTGGCCAAATGCGGTAACTAACTCTTCCGGTTTTGCTTTTTAATCCTAGCTGAGAGCTTGTGAGTGAGTACTGGACTTTATGTGTGTTGTATTGTCTGATTTTGTAATTCTCCCTAAGGATTTGCACCCTGGCAGGCCCGGGGTTAACTGCCTGTGACTCTGCAGATAGAGGAGATTTATGTGAGTGCGATAGCAACCAAAGCTGGGCCTGTTTAGGAGTCATGGGATGTGTACCCGGTCCAGACTGGATGTGCATTCCTTTCTCCTGATTTTGTATACATATATTTATATATATATATATATATATATATATATGTGTGTGTGTGTGTATACTGTGTATGTATGTGTGTGTGTATACTGTGCACATATATATGTATATATATATATATATATCTGTGTGTGTGTGTATACATATATTTATATGTATAAATATATATATTTTATATATATATATATATATATACACACACTATGTTGCTGGATGTTGCTGAGTCACTGGATGTGTACCTGGTCCGGTCTTGGAGTGCAGTTCCCTTCCGTGTTTTGTATTTCTCTGGGTGATTACATCCACCTGTGCACCCCTTCTTTGTTCTCAGTTTGTTTGGCTTTGTGAGCTCGCATGGTGTGGCTGTGTTAGGGACTCAGGCAGTGGAAATGACCTTGACGTGGTGCCTGAGCTTTTCCCATTTGGCCAGATACGGTAACTAACCTTTCCAGTTGTGATTTTATCTTAGCTGTAAACTAGCTGGTGAGTGCTGGGTGTCTCTATGTGTTGTATTATTTTTTGTTTGTAATCCCCCTTGTTTCTTGCACCCATTCCAGACTGGGGTTAACTGCCTGTGGCTCTGGTGACATCACAGCTTTTTTGGAGTGCTATTTAGCACCCAGGGCTGGATGTTGCTGAGTCACTGGATGTGTACCTGGTCCGGTCTTGGAGTGCAGTTCCCTTCCGTATTTTGTGTATATATATATATATATATATATATATATATATATATATATGTGTGTGTATATATAAATATGTGTGTGTGTATATGTTTGTGTATGTGTATATATATATATATATATATGTGTGTGTATGTGTATATATATATGCGTGTGCATGTTTATATGTGTGTGTGTGTGTATGTGTATATATATATGCGTGTGCATGTTTATATGTGTGTGTGTGTGTGTGTGTGTATATATATATATGTGTGTGCATGTTTATATGTGTGTGTATATATATATATATATATATATATATATATATGTGTGTGTGTGTGTGTAAATATATATATATGTGTATCTGTATATATATATGTGTGTGTGAGGTGTTTGATGCTTAAGTTTAATTGAAATAGTACAACAAAGAACTAAATGAAGATCTCTACTACTTGTTATCTGAAATGTTTTCCCATAGAAGCCTATAGTGTCAGGGAATTAACCCCCCCACTCTATCTAACATACAGATGTTAATGCACTCTATCTAACATACAGATGTTAATGCACTCTATCACTTGAGTCAGACTGCACAGAACATAATACAATTAACTGCAAATGCTTCTGGTAGATACTGGGTTAAAAATATTGTGTGCCAATTTAGGTTCAACATAACTAGACAACACAGAGTTTTAGGGTTTGTACTTCATATGCTATAGCGGTCTGATGACAATGAAAGGGTGAATTTAAAACAGACTGATTTCCTGTGATAAGCTCCAAGGAATTCCCTGATTTACTTCTAACTCAGAACAGGTTGAAATGTTACTATAATAAACCTATACACAGACACAGGGAAACCGAAAAAGGGGAGACAGATGAAGAGGTGGGAAAGATGAAAGCAGAGATAAGAGAGAGTAATTCATGGAGAAAGGGGAGAGAGAAGAGAGTAACTCACAGCCAGAGGGGAGAGAGAAGAGAGTAACTCACAGCCAGAGGGAAGAGAGAAGAGAGTAACTCACAGCCAGAGGGGAGAGAGATGAGACAGTAACTCACAGCCAGAGGGAAGAGAGAAGAGAGTAACTCACAGCCAGAGGGAAGAGAGAAGAGAGTAACTCACAGCCAGAGGGGAGAGAGATGAGACAGTAACTCACAGCCAGAGGGGAGAGAGATGAGACAGTAACTGACAGCCAGAGGGGAGAGAGATGAGACAGTAACTCACAGCCAGAGGGGAGAGAGAAGAGAGTAACTCACAGCCAGAGGGAAGAGAGAAGAGAGTAACTCACAGCCAGAGGGGAGAGAGATGAGACAGTAACTCACAGCCAGAGGGGAGAGAGATGAGACAGTAACTCACAGCCAGAGGGGAGAGAGATGAGACAGTAACTCACAGCCAGAGGGGAGACAGATGAGAGAGTAACCCACAGCCAGAGGGGAGTGAGATGAGAGAGTAACTCACAGCCAGAGGGGAGAGAGATGAGAGAGTAACTCACAGCCAGAGGGGAGAGAGATGAGAGAGTAACTCACAGCCAGAGGGGAGAGAGATGAGAGAGTAACTCACAGCCAGAGGGGAGAGAGATGAGAGAGTAACTCACAGCCAGAGGGGAGAGAGATGAGACAGTAACTCACAGCCAGAGGGGAGAGAGATGAGACAGTAACTCACAACCAGAGGGGAGAGAGATGAGAGAGTAACTCACAGCCAGAGGGGAGAGAGATGAGAGAGTAACCCACAGCCAGAGGGGAGTGAGATGAGAGAGTAACTCACAGCCAGAGGGGAGTGAGATGAGACAGTAACTCACAGCCAGAGGGGAGAGAGATGAGAGAGTAACTCATAGCCAGAGGGGAGAGAGATGAGAGAGTAACTCATAGCCAGAGGGGAGTGAGATGAGAGAGTAACTCATAGCCAGAGGGGAGTGAGATGAGAGAGTAACTCATAGCCAGAGGGGAGAGAGATGAGAGAGTAACTCATAGCCAGAGGGGAGAGAGATGAGAGAGTAACTCACAGCCAGAGGGGAGAGAGATGAGAGAGTAACTCACAGCCAGAGGGGAGAGAGATGAGAGAGTAACTCATAGCCAGAGGGGAGAGAGATGAGAGAGTAACTCATAGCCAGAGGGGAGAGAGATGAGAGAGTAACTCATAGCCAGAGGGGAGAGAGATGAGACAGTAACTCACAGCCAGAGGGGAGTGAGATGAGAGAGTAACTCATAGCCAGAGGGGAGTGAGATGAGAGAGTAACTCACAGCCAGAGGGGAGACAGATGAGAGAGTAACTCACAGCCAGAGGGGAGAGAGATGAGACAGTAACTCACAGCCAGAGGGGAGACAGATGAGAGAGTAACTCACAGCCAGAAGGGAGAGAGATGAGACAGTAACTCACAGCCAGAGGGGAGAGAGATGAGACAGTAACTCACAGCCAGAGGGGAGAGAGATGAGACAGTAACTCACAGCCAGAGGGGAGTGAGAAGAGACAGTAACTCACAGCCAGAGGGGAGAGAGATGAGAGAGTAACTGACAGCCAGAGGGGAGAGAGATGAGAGAGTAACTCACAGCCAGAGGGGAGACAGATGAGAGAGTAACTCACAGCCAGAGGGGAGAGAGAAGAGAGTAACTCACAACCAGAGGGGAGAGAGATGAGACAGTAACTCACAGCCAGAGGGGAGAGAGATGAGAGAGTAACTCACAGCCAGAGGGGAGAGAGATGAGAGAGTAACTCACAGCCAGAAGGGAGAGAGATGAGAGAGTAACTCACAGCCAGAGGGGAGAGAGATGAGAGAGTAACTCACAGCCAGAGGGGAGAGAGATGAGACAGTAACTCACAGCCAGAGGGGAGAGAGATGAGACAGTAACTCACAGCCAGAGGGGAGAGAGATGAGAGCGTAACTGACAGCCAGAGGGGAGACAGATGAGAGAGTAACTCACAGCCAGAGGGGAGAGAGATGAGACAGTAACTCATAGCCAGAAGGGAGAGAGATGAGAGAGTAACTCAAAGCCAGAGGGGAGAGAGATGAGACAGTAACTCATAGCCAGAAGGGAGAGAGATGAGAGAGTAACTCACAGCCAGAGGGGAGACAGATGAGAGAGTAACTCACAGCCAGAGGGGAGACAGATGAGAGAGTAACTCACAGCCAGAGGGGAGAGAGATGAGACAGTAACTCACAGCCAGAAGGGAGAGAGATGAGAGAGTAACTCACAGCCAGAAGGGAGAGAGATGAGAGAGTAACTCACAGCCAGAGGGGAGTGAGATGAGAGAGTAACTCACAGCCAGAGGGGAGAGAGATGAGAGAGTAACTCACAGCCAGAGGGGAGAGAGATGAGAGAGTAACTCACAGCCAGAGGGGAGAGAGATGAGACAGTAACTCACAACCAGAGGGGAGAGAGATGAGAGAGTAACTCACAGCCAGAGGGGAGAGATATGAGAGAGTAACTCACAGCCAGAGGGGAGTGAGATGAGAGAGTAACTCACAGCCAGAGGGGAGAGAGATGAGAGAGTAACTCACAGCCAGAGGGGAGAGAGATGAGACAGTAACTCACAGCCAGAGGGGAGAGATATGAGACAGTAACTCACAGCCAGAGGGGAGAGATATGAGAGAGTAACTCACAGCCAGAGGGGAGTGAGATGAGAGAGTAACTCACAGCCAGAGGGGAGAGAGATGAGAGAGTAACTCACAGCCAGAGGGGAGAGAGATGAGAGAGTAACTCATAGCCAGAGGGGAGAGAGATGAGAGAGTAACTCATAGCCAGAGGGGAGAGAGATGAGAGAGTAACTCACAGCCAGAAGGGAGAGAGATGAGACAGTAACTCACAGCCAGAGGGGAGAGAGATGAGAGAGTAACTCACAGCCAGAGGGGAGAGAGATGAGACAGTAACTCATAGCCAGAGGGGAGAGAGATGAGAGAGTAACTCACAGCCAGAGGGGAGAGAGATGAGACAGTAACTCATAGCCAGAGGGGAGAGAGATGAGAGAGTAACTCACAGCCAGAGGGGAGAGAGATGAGACAGTAACTCATAGCCAGAGGGGAGAGAGATGAGACAGTAACTCACAGCCAGAGGGGAGAGAGATGAGACAGTAACTCACAGCCAGAGGGGAGAGAGATGAGAGAGTAACTCACAGCCAGAGGGGAGAGAGATGAGACAGTAACTCATAGCCAGAGGGGAGAGAGATGAGAGAGTAACTCACAGCCAGAGGGGAGAGAGATGAGACAGTAACTCATAGCCAGAGGGGAGAGAGATGAGACAGTAACTCACAGCCAGAGGGGAGAGAGATGAGAGAGTAACTCACAGCCAGAGGGGAGAGAGATGAGAGCGTAACTGACAGCCAGAGGGGAGAGAGATGAGAGAGTAACTCACAGCCAGAGGGGAGAGAGAAGAGAGTAACTCACAACCAGAGGGGAGAGAGATGAGAGAGTAACTCACAACCAGAGGGGAGAGAGATGAGAGAGTAACTCACAACAAGAGGGGAGAGAGATGAGACAGTAACTCACAGCCAGAGGGGAGAGAGAAGAGAGTAACTCACAACCAGAGGGGAGAGAGATGAGACAGTAACTCACAGCCAGAGGGGAGAGAGATGAGAGAGTAACTCACAGCCAGAGGGGAGAGAGATGAGACAGTAACTCACAGCCAGAGGGGAGAGAGATGAGAGAGTAACTCACAGCCAGAGGGGAGAGAGATGAGAGAGTAACTGACAGCCAGAAGGGAGAGAGATGAGAGAGTAACTCACAGCCAGAGGGGAGAGAGATGAGAGAGTAACTCACAGCCAGAGGGGAGAGAGATGAGACAGTAACTCACAGCCAGAGGGGAGAGAGATGAGACAGTAACTCACATCCAGAGGGGAGAGAGATGAGACAGTAACTCACAGCCAGAGGGGAGAGAGATGAGACAGTAACTCACATCCAGAGGGGAGAGAGATGAGACAGTAACTCACAGCCAGAGGGGAGAGAGATGAGACAGTAACTCACAGCCAGAGGGGAGAGAGATGAGAGAGTAACTCACAGCCAGAGGGGAGAGAGATGAGAGAGTAACTCACAGCCAGAGGGGAGAGAGATGAGAGAGTAACTCACAGCCAGAGGGGAGAGAGATGAGAGAGTAACTCACAGCCAGAGGGGAGAGAGATGAGAGAGTAACTCACAGCCAGAGGGGAGAGAGATGAGAGCGTAACTCACAGCCAGAGGGGAGAGAGATGAGAGAGTAACTCACAGCCAGAGGGGAGAGAGATGAGAGAGTAACTCACAGCCAGAGGGGAGAGAGAAGAGAGTAACTCACAACCAGAGGGGAGAGAGATGAGACAGTAACTCACAGCCAGAGGGGAGAGAGATGAGAGAGTAACTCACAGCCAGAGGGGAGAGAGATGAGAGAGTAACTCACAGCCAGAAGGGAGAGAGATGAGAGAGTAACTCACAGCCAGAGGGGAGAGAGATGAGAGAGTAACTCACAGCCAGAGGGGAGAGAGATGAGAGAGTAACTCAAAGCCAGAGGGGAGAGAGATGAGAGAGTAACTCAAAGCCAGAGGGGAGAGGGATGAGAGAGTAACTCACAGCCAGAGGGGAGAGAGATGAGACAGTAACTCATAGCCAGAAGGGAGAGAGATGAGAGAGTAACTCACAGCCAGAAGGGAGAGAGATGAGAGAGTAACTCACAGCCAGAGGGGAGAGAGATGAGAGAGTAACTCACAGCCAGAGGGGAGAGAGATGAGAGAGTAACTCACAGCCAGAGGGGAGAGAGATGAGACAGTAACTCACAGCCAGAGGGGAGTGAGATGAGAGAGTAACTCACAACCAGAGGGGAGAGAGATGAGACAGTAACTCATAGCCAGAAGGGAGAGAGATGAGAGAGTAACTCACAGCCAGAAGGGAGAGAGATGGGAGAGTAACTCACAGCCAGAGGGGAGTGAGATGAGAGAGTAACTCACAGCCAGAGGGGAGAGAGATGAGAGAGTAACTCACAGCCAGAGGGGAGTGAGATGAGAGAGTAACTCACAGCCAGAGGGGAGTGAGATGAGAGAGTAACTCACAACCAGAGGGGAGAGAGATGAGACAGTAACTCACAGCCAGAGGGGAGAGATATGAGAGAGTAACTCACAGCCAGAGGGGAGTGAGATGAGAGAGTAACTCACAGCCAGAGGGGAGAGAGATGAGAGAGTAACTCACAGCCAGAGGGGAGTGAGATGAGAGAGTAACTCACAGCCAGAGGGGAGAGAGATGAGAGAGTAACTCACAGCCAGAGGGGAGAGAGATGAGACAGTAACTCACAGCCAGAGGGGAGAGAGATGAGAAAGTAACTCATAGCCAGAGGGGAGAGAGATGAGAGAGTAACTCACAACAAGAGGGGAGAGAGATGAGAGAGTAACTCACAACCAGAGGGGAGAGAGATGAGAGAGTAACTCACAACCAGAGGGGAGAGAGATGAGAGAGTAACTCACAGCCAGAGGGGAGAGAGATGAGAGAGTAACTCACAGCCAGAGGGGAGAGAGATGAGAGCGTAACTGACAGCCAGAGGGGAGAGAGATGAGAGAGTAACTCACAGCCAGAGGGGAGAGAGAAGAGAGTAACTCACAACCAGAGGGGAGAGAGATGAGAGAGTAACTCACAACCAGAGGGGAGAGAGATGAGAGAGTAACTCACAGCCAGAGGGGAGAGAGATGAGAGAGTAACTCATAGCCAGAGGGGAGAGAGATGAGACAGTAACTCACAACCAGAGGGGAGACAGATGAGAGAGTAACTCACAACCAGAGGGGAGAGAGATGAGACAGTAACTCACAGCCAGAGGGGAGAGAGATGAGAGAGTAACTCACAGCCAGAGGGGAGAGAGATGAGAGAGTAACTGACAGCCAGAAGGGAGAGAGATGAGAGAGTAACTCACAGCCAGAGGGGAGAGAGATGAGAGAGTAACTCACAGCCAGAGGGGAGAGAGATGAGACAGTAACTCACAGCCAGAGGGGAGAGAGATGAGACAGTAACTCACAGCCAGAGGGGAGAGAGATGAGACAGTAACTCACAGCCAGAGGGGAGAGAGATGAGAGAGTAACTCACAGCCAGAGGGGAGAGAGATGAGAGAGTAACTCACAGCCAGAGGGGAGAGAGATGAGAGAGTAACTCACAGCCAGAGGGGAGAGAGATGAGAGAGTAACTCACAGCCAGAGGGGAGAGAGATGAGAGCGTAACTCACAGCCAGAGGGGAGAGAGATGAGAGAGTAACTCACAGCCAGAGGGGAGAGAGATGAGAGAGTAACTCACAGCCAGAGGGGAGTGAGATGAGAGAGTAACTCATAGCCAGAGGGGAGAGAGATGAGAGAGTAACTCACAACCAGAGGGGAGAGAGATGAGAGAGTAACTCACAGTCAGAGGGGAGAGAGATGAGAGAGTAACTCACAGCCAGAGGGGAGAGAGATGAGAGAGTAACTCACAGCCAGAGGGGAGAGAGATGAGAGAGTAACTCACAGCCAGAGGGGAGAGAGATGAGAGCGTAACTCACAACCAGAGGGGAGAGAGATGAGAGAGTAACTCACAACCAGAGGGGAGAGAGATGAGAGAGTACTCACAGCCAGAGGGGAGTGAGATGAGAGAGTAACTCACAGCCAGAGGGGAGAGAGATGAGAGAGTAACTCACAACCAGAGGGGAGAGAGATGAGAGAGTAACTCACAACCAGAGGGGAGTGAGATGAGAGAGTAACTCACAGTCAGAGGGGAGAGAGATGAGAGAGTAACTCACAGCCAGAGGGGAGAGAGATGAGAGAGTAACTCACAGCCAGAGGGGAGAGAGTAACTCACAGCCAGAGGGGAGAGAGATGAGAGAGTAACTCACAGCCAGAGGGGAGAGAGATGAGAGAGTAACCCACAACCAGAGGGGAGAGAGATGAGAGAGTAATTCACAGCCAGAGGGGAGAGAGTAACTCACAGCCAGAGGGGAGAGAGATGAGAGAGTAACTCACAGCCAGATGGGAGAGAGATGAGAGAGTAACTCACAGCCAGAGGGGAGACAGATGAGAGAGTAACTCACAGCCAGATGGGAGAGAGTAAGTCACAGCCAGAGGGGAGAGAGATGAGAGAGTAACTCAAAGCCAGAGGGGAGACAGATGAGAGAGTAACTCACAGCCAGAGGGGAGAGGGATGAGAGAGTAACTCAAAGCCAGAGGGGAGAGAGATGAGAGAGTAACTCACAGCTAGAGGGGAGAGAGATGAGAGCGTAACTGACAGCCAGAGGGGAGAGAGATGAGACAGTAACTCACAGCCAGAGGGGAGACAGATGAGAGAGTAACTTACAGCCAGAGGGGAGAGAGATGAGAGAGTAACTCACAGCCAGATGGGAGAGAGATGAGAGAGTAACTCACAGCCAGAGGGGAGACAGATGAGAGAGTAACTCACAGCCAGAGGGGAGAGAGATGAGAGAGTAACTCACAGCCAGAGGGGAGCGAGATGAGAGCATAACTCACAGCCAGGTGGGAGAGAGATGAGAGAGTAACTCACAGCCAGATGGGAGACAGATGAGAGAGTAACTCACAGCCAGAGGGAAGCGAGATGATAGAGTAACTCAAAGCCAGAGGGGAGACAGATGAGAGAGTAACTCACAGCCAGAGGGGAGAGAGATGAGAGAGTAACTCACAGCCAGATGGGAGACAGATGAGAGAGTAACTCACAGCCAGAGGGGAGAGAGATGAGAGAGTAACTCACAGCCAGAGGGGAGCGAGATGAGAGCATAACTCACAGCCAGATGGGAGAGAGATGAGAGAGTAACTCACAGCCAGATGGGAGACAGATGAGAGAGTAACTCACAGCCAGAAGGGAGAGAGATGAGAGAGTAACTCACAGCCAGAGGGGAGCGAGATGAGAGCGTAACTCACAGCCAGATGGGAGAGAGATGAGAGAGTAACTCACAGCCAGAGGGGAGACAGATGAGAGAGTAACTCACAGCCAGAGGGGAGAGAGTAACTCACAGCCAGAGGGGAGAGAGATGAGAGAGTAACTCACAGCCAGAGGGGAGAGGGATGAGAGAGTAAATCAAAGCCAGAGGGGAGAGAGATGAGAGAGTAACTCACAGCCAGAGGGGAGAGAGATGAGAGCGTAACTGACAGCCAGAGGGGAGAGAGATGATAGAGTAACTCACAGCCAGAGGGGAGACAGATGAGAGAGTAACTTACAGCCAGAGGTTAGAGAGATGAGAGAGTAACTCACAGCCAGATGGGAGAGAGATGAGAGAGTAACTCACAGCCAGAGGAGAGACAGATGAGAGAGTAACTCACAGCCAGAGGGGAGAGAGATGAGAGAGTAACTGACAGCCAGAGGGGAGAGAGATGAGAGAGTAACTCACAGCCAGAGGGGAGACAGATGAGAGAGTAAATGACAGCCAGAGGGGAGAGAGATGAGAGAGTAACTCACAGCCAGAGCGGAGAGAGATGAGAGAGTAACTCATAGCCAGAAGGGAGAGAGATGAGAGAGTAACTCACAGCAAGAGGGGAGAGAGTAACTCACAACCAGAGGGGAGAGAGATGAGAGAGTAACTCACAACCAGAGGCGAGAGAGATGAGAGCGTAACTCATAGCCAGAGGGGAGAGAGATGAGAGAGTAACTCGCAGCCAGAGGGGAGAGAGATGAGAGAGTAACTAATAGCCAGAGGGGAGAGAGATGAGAGCGTAACTCGCAGCCAGAGGGGAGAGAGATGAGAGAGTAACTCATAGCCAGAGGGGAGAGAGATGAGAGAGTAACTCACAGCCAGAGGGGAGAGAGATGAGAGAGTAACTCACAGCCAGAGGGGAGAGAGATGAGAGAGTAACTCATAGCCAGAGGGGAGAGAGATAAGAGAGTAACTCATAGCCAGAGGGGAGAGAGATGAGAGAGTAACTCACAGCAAGAGGGGAGACAGATGAGAGAGTAACTTACAACCAGAGGGGAGAGAGTAACTCACAACCAGAGGGAAGAAAGATGAGAGAGCAACTCATAGCCAGAGGGGAGAGAGTAACTCACAACCAGAGGGGAGAGGGATGAGAGAGCAACTCACAGCCAAAGGGGAGACAGATGAGAGAGTAACTCACAGCCAGAGGGAAGCGAGATGAGAGAGTAACTCACAGCAAGAGGGGAGACGGATGAGAGAGTAACTCACAGCCAGAGGGGAGACGGATGAGAGAGTAACTCACAGCCAGAGGGGAGACGGATGAGAGAGTAACTCACAGCCAGAGGGGAGACTGATGAGAGAGTAACTCACAGCCAGAGGGGAGACGGATGAGAGAGTAACTCACAACCAGAGGGGAGAGAGATGAGAGAGTAACTGACAGCCAGATGGGAGAGAGATGAGAGAGTAACTCACAGCCAGAGGGAAGCGAGATGAGAGAGTAACTCACAGCCAGATGGGAGAGAGATGAGAGAGTAACTCACAGCCAGAGGGGAGAGTAACTCACAGCCAGAGGAGAGAGAGATGAGAGAGTAACTCACAGCCAGAGGGGAGAGAGATGAGAGAGTAACTATCAGCCAGAGGGGGAGAGTAACTCACAGCCAGAGGGGAGAGAGATGAGAGAGTAACTCATAGCCAGATGGGAGACAGATGAGAGAGTAACTCACAGCCAGAGGGGAGAGAGATGAGAGAGTAACTCACAGCCAGAGGGGAGCGAGATGAGAGCATAACTCACAGCCAGATGGGAGAGAGATGAGAGAGTAACTCACAGCCAGATGGGAGACAGATGAGAGAGTAACTCACAGCCAGAAGGGAGAGAGATGAGAGAGTAACTCACAGCCAGAGGGGAGCGAGATGAGAGCGTAACTCACAGCCAGATGGGAGAGAGATGAGAGAGTAACTCACAGCCAGAGGGGAGAGAGTAACTCACAGCCAGAGGGGAGAGAGATGAGAGAGTAACTCACAGCCAGATGGGAGAGAGATGAGAGAGTAACTCACAGCCAGAGGGGAGACAGATGAGAGAGTAACTCACAGCCAGAGGGGAGAGAGATGAGAGAGTAACTCACAGCCAGAGGGGAGAGGGATGAGAGAGTAAATCAAAGCCAGAGGGGAGAGAGATGAGAGAGTAACTCACACCCAGAGGGGAGAGAGATGAGAGAGTAACTCACAGCCAGAGGGGAGAGAGATGAGACAGTAACTCACAGCCAGAGGGGAGAGGGATGAGAGAGTAAATCAAAGCCAGAGGGGAGAGAGATGAGAGAGTAACTCACAGCCAGAGGGGAGAGAGATGAGAGCGTAACTGACAGCCAGAGGGGAGAGAGATGATAGAGTAACTCACAGCCAGAGGGGAGACAGATGAGAGAGTAACTTACAGCCAGAGGTTAGAGAGATGAGAGAGTAACTCACAGCCAGATGGGAGAGAGATGAGAGAGTAACTCACAGCCAGATGGGAGAGAGATGAGAGAGTAACTCACAGCCAGAGGAGAGACAGATGAGAGAGTAACTCACAGCCAGAGGGGAGAGAGATGAGAGAGTAACTGACAGCCAGAGGGGAGAGAGATGAGAGAGTAAATCACAGCCAGATGGGAGAGAGATGAGAGAGTAACTCACAGCCAGAGGGGAGACAGATGAGAGAGTAAATGACAGCCAGAGGGGAGAGAGATGAGAGAGTAACTCACAGCCAGAGGGGAGAGAGATGAGAGAGTAACTCATAGCCAGAAGGGAGAGAGATGAGAGAGTAACTCACAGCAAGAGGGGAGAGAGTAACTCACAACCAGAGGGGAGAGAGATGAGAGAGTAACTCACAACCAGAGGCGAGAGAGATGAGAGCGTAACTCATAGCCAGAGGGGAGAGAGATGAGAGAGTAACTCACAGCCAGAGGGAAGAGAGATGAGAGAGTAACTCGCAGCCAGAGGGGAGAGAGATGAGAGAGTAACTCATAGCCAGAGGGGAGAGAGATGAGAGCGTAACTCGCAGCCAGAGGGGAGAGAGATGAGAGAGTAACTCATAGCCAGAGGGGAGAGAAATGAGAGAGTAACTCACAGCCAGAGGGGAGAGAGATGAGAGAGTAACTCACAGCCAGAGGGGAGAGAGATGAGAGAGTAACTCATAGCCAGAGGGGAGAGAGATAAGAGAGTAACTCATAGCCAGAGGGGAGAGAGATGAGAGAGTAACTCACAGCAAGAGGGGAGACAGATGAGAGAGTAACTCACAACCAGAGGGGAGAGAGTAACTCACAACCAGAGGGAAGAAAGATGAGAGAGCAACTCATAGCCAGAGGGGAGAGAGTAACTCACAACCAGAGGGGAGAGAGTAACTCACAGCCAAAGGGGAGACAGATGAGAGAGTAACTCACAGCCAGAGGGAAGCGAGATGAGAGAGTAACTCACAGCAAGAGGGGAGACGGATGAGAGAGTAACTCACAGCCAGAGGGGAGACGGATGAGAGAGTAACTCACAGCCAGAGGGGAGACTGATGAGAGAGTAACTCACAGCCAGAGGGGAGACGGATGAGAGAGTAACTCACAGCCAGAGGGGAGACTGATGAGAGAGTAACTCACAGCCAGAGGGGAGACGGATGAGAGAGTAACTCACAACCAGAGGGGAGAGAGATGAGAGAGTAACTGACAGCCAGATGGGAGAGAGATGAGAGAGTAACTCACAGCCAGAGGGAAGCGAGATGAGAGAGTAACTCACAGCCAGATGGGAGAGAGATGAGAGAGTAACTCACAGCCAGAGGGGAGAGTAACTCACAGCCAGAGGAGAGAGAGATGAGAGAGTAACTCACAGCCAGAGGGGAGAGAGATGAGAGAGTAACTATCAGCCAGAGGGGGAGAGTAACTCACAGCCAGAGGGGAGAGAGATGAGAGAGTAACTCATAGCCAGAGGGGAGAGAGATGAGAGAGTAACTATCAGCCAGAGAGGGAGAGTAACTCACAGCCAGAGGGGAGAGAGATGAGAGAGTAACTCATAGCCAGAGGGGAGAGAGATGAGAGAGTAACTATCAGCCAGAGAGGGAGAGTAACTCACAGCCAGAGGAGAGAGAGATGAGAGAGTAACTATCAGCCAGAGGGGGAGAGTAACTCACAGCCAGAGGAGAGAGAGATGAGAGAGTACGTCACAGCCAGAAGGGACAGAGATGAGAGAGTAAACGTATTAACCCCTAATCTGCCGCCCACCCGCATCGCATACACTATATTAAACATATTAACCCCTAATCTGCCGCCCACCCACATCGCAACTATTAAATAAACCCCTAAACCGTCGCCCCCCCCCCCACATTGCCAACATTATAATAAAGTATTAACCCCTAAACCTCCAGCCCCCCCACATCGTAACTAATAAACTAAACCTATTAACCCCTAAACTGCCGGCTCCCCACATCGCAAAACACTAAATTAAACTATTAACCCCTAAACCTAACACCCCCCTAACTTTAAATCAAAATTACAATATAACTATCTTTAAATAAATAAAAACTTACCTGTCAAATAAAAAAACAACTAAATTTAAACTATAAATTAATTTAACATAACTATTCTAATAAAATAAAAAAATACCAATTTAAAATCCTAAATTACATGATTAAAAAAACCTAACACTACTAAAAAATTAAAAACCTAAATTGCAAATTAAAAAAAAAACTAATACTATAAAAAATCTAAAAATACAAAATATAATAAACACTAAAATTACAAAAAATAATTAATGAAATTATCAAAAATAAAAACAATTACACCTAATCTAATAGTCCTATAAAAATTAAAAAGCCCCCCAAAATAAAAACACCCCCTAACCTACAATAAGCTACCAATAGTCCTTAAAAGGGCCTTTTGTAGGGCAATGCCCTAAGTTAAAAAGCTCTTTTACGTAGAAAAAAATACAAAGTTCCCCAAAAGTAAGACCCACCACCCAACCAACCCCTCAAAATAAAAAACCTAAATCTAAAAAAATTCTAAGCTACCCATTGCCCCTAAAGGGGAATTTCTAAGGGCATTCAGCTCTTTTACACTGCCCTTAAAAGGGCATTCAGCTTTTTTTTCTGCCCATCAAAACCCTAATCTAAAAAAAAAACCACCCCCAAAAAAAAAAAAAACGTAACACTTACCCCAGAAAATCTACCCACAGTTCCTGAAGTCCGGACATCCATCTTCATCCAGGCGACATCATGATCCATCGCGGTGTCGCAGAGCTGTGGAGACGCGGAGCATATTTGCCGGCGACGCGGACATCCCGCGTGGAGGATCCTCTTCATACGGTCACCGCTGTACACTGAAGCTTGAATGCAAGGTACCCGTTTAAATGGGGTACCTTGCATTCCTATTGGTTGACATTTTCAAATTAGCCAATAGGATAAGAGCTATTGAAATTGGCTGATTTGAACAGCCACTCTGGATGTCTGCGCCGCCAGCAAAGATGCAACCGGGATGAAGAAAAAAGATGCCCCCGCGATGGATCAAGATGTCGCCACCTGGATGAAAACTTCTCACCGCCTGGATGAAGATGGATGTCCGGACTTCAGGAACCGTGAGTAGATTTTCTGTTGTTAGTGTTAGGTTTTTTTTTTTGTTTTTTTTTAGATTAGGGTTTTGATGGGCAGTAAAAGAGCTGAATGCCTTTTTAAGGGCAATGCCCATACAAATGCCCATTTGGGGGCAATGGGTAACTTAGGTTTTATTTAGATTTAGTTTTTTTATTTTGGGGAGTTGGTTGGGTGGGGGGTTTTACTGTTTGGGGGAATTTGCAATTTATTGGAGGTAAAAGAGCAGTTTAACTTAGGGCAATGACCTACAAAAGGTCCTTTTAAGGGCTATTGGTTGTTTATTGTTAGGTTAGGGGGTGCTTTTATTTTGGGGGTTTTTATTTTTATAGGGCTATTAGATTAGGTGTAAATTTTATTATTTTTGATAATTTTGTCTATTTTTTGTTATCTTAGAGTTTTTTTATTTTTCGTAATTTTAGTGTTTATTATTTTTTTTAATGTTGGTTTTTTATTTTATTCGTAGTGTAAGGATTATTTAATATTGTAATGTTAGTTTTTTTTATTTTTTTCGTAGTAGTTTTCATTTATTTTATTTATTTAAAATAGTAATGTTAGTTTAATTTAAAGTTAGGGGGTGTTAGGTTTAGAGGTTAACATTTTAATTTAGTGTGTTGCGATGTGGGGGTCGGCGGTTTAGGGGTTAATATGTTTAGTTTACTCTTTGCGATGTGGGGGGCCGGCGGTTTAGGGATTAATAGATTTAGGTTATTGGTACAGGTGTGGGTGGCTGGTTGTTTAGGGGTTAATCATTTTATTTAGTGTCAGGGGGTGGTGGTTTAGTGTTTATTAGCTTTAATTAGTGTCGGCGATGTCTGGGGCGGCGGTTTATAGGTTAATCATTTTATTTCGTTTGGCGATGTCGGGGGCGGCAGATTAGGGGTGTTTAAACTAGGGGTTTATGTTAGGGTTTTAGGTTTAAACGTAACTTTCTTTTCCCCATAGACATCAATTTGCCATTCCGCAATCGCAGGTGTTAGTTTTTTCTAAAACTTTCTCCCCCTTGATGTCTATATGTGAAAGTGTGCACAAGCACGTAAACTCAGCCCTTGGCTTTTGTGCGGTATGGAGCTTAACACACCATAACGCACAGCACAAGTTTTTTTTTCGGTAACTCGTATGGCAGCGCTATGCAAAGTGTGATGCCGCTCATTTCTTTGCATTCTTTATGCGCCCGGTATAGCACAAAACTCGTAATCTAGGTGAGTGAGAGGGGGGAGATGAGAGAGTAACACAGAGAGAGGGGGAGAGGGGGAGAGATGAGAGAGTAACTCACAGAGAGAGGGTGGGAGATAAGACAGTAACTCACAGAGAGAGGGGGAGAGATAAGACAGTAACTCACAGAGAGAGGGGGAGAGATAAGACAGTAACTGACAGAGAGAGGGTGGGAGATAAGACAGTAACTCACAGAGAGAGGGGGAGAGATAAGACAGTAACTCACAGAGAGAGGGTGGGAGATAAGACAGTAACTCACAGAGAGAGGGTGGGAGATGAGAGAGTAACTCACAGAGAGAGGGTGGGAGATGAGAGAGTAACTCACAGAGAGAGGGGGGAGATGAGACAGTAACTCACAGAGAGAGGGTGGGAGATGAGAGAGTAACTCACAGAGAGAGGGTGGGAGATGAGAGAGTAACTCACAGAGAGAGGGGGGAGATTAGACAGTAACTCACAGAGAGAGGGGGCAGATGAGAGAGTAACTCACAGAGAGAGGGGGCAGATGAGAGAGTAACTCACAGAGAGAGGGGGGAGATGAGACAGTAACTCACAGAGAGAGGGGGCAGATGAGAGAGTAACTCACAGAGAGAGGGGGCAGATGAGAGAGTAACTCACAGAGAGAGGGTGGGAGATGAGAGAGTAACTCACAGAGAGAGGGGGGAGATGAGACAGTAACTCACGGAGAGAGGGGGAGAGATAAGACAGTAACTCACAGAGAGAGGGGGCAGATGAGAGAGTAACTCACAGAGAGAGGGTGGGAGATAAGACAGTAACTCACAGAGAGAGGGGGAGAGATGAGAGAGTAACTCACGGAGAGAGGGGGGAGATGAGACAGTAACTCACAGAGAGAGGGGGAGAGATAAGACAGTAACTCACAGAGAGAGGGGGAGAGATAAGACAGTAACTCACAGAGAGAGGGTGGGAGATAAGACAGTAACTCACAGAGAGAGGGGGAGAGATAAGACAGTAACTCACAGAGAGAGGGTGGGAGATAAGACAGTAACTCACGGAGAGAGGGGGAGAGATGAGAGAGTAACTCACAGAGAGAGGGTGGGAGATAAGACAGTAACTCACAGAGAGAGGGGGAGAGATAAGACAGTAACTCACAGAGAGAGGGGGAGAGATGAGAGTAACTCACAGAGAGAGGGTGGGAGATAAGACAGTAACTCACAGAGAGAGGGGGAGAGATAAGACAGTAACTCACAGAGAGAGGGGGAGAGATAAGACAGTAACTCACAGAGAGAGGGGGAGAGATAAGACAGTAACTCACAGAGAGAGGGGGAGAGATAAGACAGTAACTCACAGAGAGAGGGGGAGAGATAAGACAGTAACTCACAGAGAGAGGGGGAGAGATAAGACAGTAACTCACGGAGAGAGGGGGAGAGATGAGAGAGTAACTCACAGAGAGAGGGGGGAGATAAGACAATAACTCACAGAGAGATGTTTGTCAGAAATATTCTCACCTCATCATTCTGCTTTGCAAAGTCTTTCCTGCAGAGATGTGCCATGATGCCAGCAGCGAGCGCGTCCCCCAGCACATTGATCATGGTGCGAAACCTATCCCTGCAAGGTAGAAAAACAGGTGTATCTCTGAAACTGTATGCTAGGGTTGCCAGCTGCCCTGCACGCACATCTTGTAGGATCAGCAATTAATCCTGGAAAAGCAGTAAATGTGATTGTAATCACACTTCTGATCCTGCATCCGCTCTATCCCTATGCCTTCTATTAGACCTCAGGTCAGACTCCTGACCCTGTAGGCCCTCTGAAAAACACATATGATCAGATTCCCGGCCGTTCATGCCTTCTGTCAACCTCATACAATCAGACCCTTGACCCTGCAGTCTCTCTGTCAGCTACATGCCCAAATCAGACTTCAGATAAGACCCTGGGCCCTGCAGCCCCCCACTGTCAATTACATGCCTACATCAGAATGAAAAACCAGATCCCTTGCCCTGCAGCCTCTCTGCAAACCACATACCCACAACAGACCTCAGGTCAGACCCCTAGCCATGTAGCCCCTCTACAAGACACATGCCTACATCAGACCTCAGATCAGACCCGTGGCCCTGCAGCCCCTCTATAAGCCACATGCCCACCTCAGATCAGACCCATGGCCCTGCAGATCCTCTGTCAGTTACATGCCCACATCAGACCATAAAATTAGATCCTCTGACCATGCAGCCTCAGATCAGACACCTGGCTCTGTAGCCTCTCTGTCCGTCTACCCACATCAGACCTCAGATCAGACACCTGACCCTGCAGCCTCTCTATCACCTACCTATACATAGACCACAAATAAGATTCTGGGCCTCACTGACAACCCCATGCCTACATCAGACTGTAAAATCAGATCCCCTGCCCTGCAGCCTCTCTGTAAACCACATGTCCAGAACAGACCTCAGGTCAAACACCTAGCCCTGTAGCCCCTCTATAAGCCACATGGCCACATCAGACCTTAGATCAGATCCCTGGCCCTGCATCACTTCTATCAGCTGCCTGCCCACATCAGGCCCCAGATCAGACACCTAGACCTGTAGCCTCTCTGTCAGTCACATACCCATATCAGACCTCAGATCAGACCCCTGGCCCTGCAGCCTTTCTATCAGCTACATACACCCATCAGACCGCAGATCAGGATCCTGACCCTGCAGCCCCTGTGTCAGCTACATGCCCACATCAGACCATTAAATCAGATCCCCTGGCCCTGCATCCTCTCTGTAAGCAACATGCTCACATCAGATCTCAGATCAGACCCCTGGCCCTGCAGCACCTCTGTCAGACACTTACCCACATCAGACTTCAGATCAGACCACTGACCATACAACCTATCTGTCAGCTACATACAAACATCAGACCTCAGATCAGACCCCTGACCCTGCAGCCTCTCTGTCATCTAAACACCCACATCAGACCTCATATCAGACCACTGACCATACAACCTATCTGTCAGCTACATACAAACATCAGACCTCAGATCAGACCCCTGACCCTGCAGCCTCTCTGTCAGCTACATACACACATTAGACTTCAGATCAGACCACTGAACCTGCAGCCTATCTGTCAGCTACATACACACATCAGACCTCAGATCAGACCCCTGACCCTACAGCCTCTCTGTCAGCTACATACACACATTAGACTTCAGATCAGACCACTGAACCTGCAGCCTATGTCAGCTAAATACACACATCAGAACTCAGATCAGACCCCTGACCCTACAGCCTCTCTGTCATCTACACACCCAGATCAGACCCCTGACCCTGCAGCCTCTCTGTCGGCTACACACCCACATCAGACCTCATATCATACCACTGACTCTACTGCCTGTCGGCTACATACACACATCAGACCTCAGATCAGACCCCTGACCCTGCAGTCTCTCTGTCAGCTACACACCCACAGCAAACCTCAGATTAGACCCCTTACCCTGCAGTCTCTCTGTCAACTAGATACACACATCAGACCTCAGATCAGACCCCTAGTACTGCAACCTCTCTGTCAGCTACATACACACACCAGACCTCAGATCAGACCCCTGTCTCTGCAGCCTCTCTGTCAGCCACATATCCACATCACACCTCAGATTAGACACCTGAACCTGCAGCCTCTCTATCAGCCACATATCCACATCAGACCTCAGATTAGACCCCTGGCCCTACAACCTCTATGTCAGCCACATATCCAGATCAGACCTCAGATTAGACCCCTGGCCCTGCAGCCTCTCTCTCAGCCACATATCCACATCAGACCTCAGATTAGACCCCTGGCCCTGCAGCCTCTCTCTCAGCCACATATCCACGTCAGACCTCAGATTAGACCCCTGGCCCTGTAGCCTCTCTATAAGCCACATGCCCACATCAGACCTCAGATCAGACCCGTGGCCCTGCAGCCCCTCTATAAGCCACATGCCCACCTCAGATCAGACCCGTGGCCCTGCAGACCCTCTGTCAGTTACATGCCCACATCAGACCATAAAATTAGATCCTCTGACCATGCAGCCTCAGATCAGACACCTGGCTCTGTAGCATCTCTGTCCGTCTACCCACATCAGACCTCAGATCAGACACCTTACCCTGCAGCCTCTCTATCACCTACCTATACATAGACCGCAAATTAGATTCTGGGCCCACTGACAACCCCATGCCTACATCAGACTGTAAAATCAGATCCCCTGCCCTGTAGCCCCTCTATAAGCCACATGGCCACATCAGACCTTAGATCAGATCCCTGGCCCTGCATCAATTCTATCAGCTGCCTGCCCACATCAGGCCCCAGATCAGACACCTAGACCTGTAGCCTCTCTGTCTGTCACATACCCATATCAGACCTCAGATCAGACCCCTGGCCCTGCAGCCTTTCTATCAGCTACATACACTCATCAGACCTCAGATCAGGATCCTGACCCTACAGCCCCTCTGTCAGCTACATGCCCACATCAGACCATTAAATCAGATCCCCTGGCGCTGCATCCTCTCTGTAAGCAACATGCTCACATCAGATCTCAGATCAGACCCCTGGCCCTGCAGCACCTATGTCAGACACTTACCCACATCAGACTTCAGATCAGACCACTGACCCTGCAGCCTCTCTGTCATCTAAACACCCACATCAGACCTCATATCAGACCACTGACCATACAACCTATCTGTCAGCTACATACAAACATCAGACCTCAGATCAGACCCCTGACCCTGCAGCCTCTCTGTCAGCTACATACACACATTAGACTTCAGATCAGACCACTGAACCTGCAGCCTATCTGTCAGCTACATACACACATCAGACCTCAGATCAGACCCCTGACCCTGCAGCCTCTCTGTCAGCTACATACACACATTAGACTTCAGATCAGACCACTGAACCTGCAGCCTATCTGTCAGCTACATACACACATCAGAACTCAGATCAGACCCCTGACCCTACAGCCTCTCTGTCATCTACACACCCAGATCAGACCCCTGACCCTGCAGCCTCTCTGTCGGCTACACACCCACATCAGACCTCATATCATACCACTGACTCTACTGCCTGTCGGCTACATACACACATCAGACCTCAGATCAGACCCCTGACCCTGCAGCCTCTCTATCAGCCACATATCCACATCACACCTCAGATTAGAAACCTGAACCTGCAGCCTCTCTATCAGCCACATATCCACATCAGACCTCAGATTAGACCCCTAGCCCTACAACCTCTATGTCAGCCACATATCCAGATCAGACCTCAGATTAGACCCCTGGCCCTGCAGCCTCTCTCTCAGCCACATATCCACGTCAGACCTCAGATTAGACCCCTGGCCCTGTAGCCCCTCTATAAGCCACATGCCCACATCAGACCTCAGATAAGACCCGTGGCCCTGCAGCCCCTCTATAAGCCACATGCCCACCTCAGATCAGACCCGTGGCCCTGCAGACCCTCTGTCAGTTACATGCCCACATCAGACCATAAAATTAGATCCTCTGACCATGCAGCCTCAGATCAGACACCTGGCTCTGTAGCCTCTCTGTCCGTCTACCCACATCAGACCTCAGATCAGACACCTTACCCTGCAGCCTCTCTATCACCTACCTATACATAGACCGCAAATTAGATTCTGGGCCTCACTGACAACCCCATGCCTACATCAGACTGTAAAATCAGATCCCCTGCCCTGTAGCCCCTCTATAAGCCACATGGCCACATCAGACCTTAGATCAGATCCCTGGCCCTGCATCAATTCTATCAGCTGCCTGCCCACATCAGGCCCCAGATCAGACACCTAGACCTGTAGCCTCTCTGTCTGTCACATACCCATATCAGACCTCAGATCAGACCCCTGGCCCTGCAGCCTTTCTATCAGCTACATACACTCATCAGACCTCAGATCAGGATCCTGACCCTGCAGCCCCTCTGTCAGCTACATGCCCACATCAGACCATTAAATCAGATCCCCTGGCGCTGCATCCTCTCTGTAAGCAACATGCTCACATCAGATCTCAGATCAGACCCCTGGCCCTGCAGCACCTCTGTCAGACACTTACCCACATCAGACTTCAGATCAGACCACTGACCCTGCAGCCTCTCTGTCATCTAAACACCCACATCAGACCTCATATCAGACCACTGACCATACAACCTATCTGTCAGCTACATACAAACATCAGACCTCAGATCAGACCCCTGACCCTGCAGCCTCTCTGTCAGCTACATACACACATTAGACTTCAGATCAGACCACTGAACCTGCAGCCTATCTGTCAGCTACATACACACATCAGACCTCAGATCAGACCCCTGACCCTGCAGCCTCTCTGTCAGCTACATACACACATCAGACCTCAGATCAGACCCCTGACCCTACAGCCTCTCTGTCAGCTACATACACACATTAGACTTCAGATCAGACCACTGAACCTGCAGCCTATCTGTCAGCTACATACACACATCAGACCTCAGATCAGACCCCTGACCCTACAGCCTCTCTGTCATCTACACACCCAGATCAGACCCCTGACCCTGCAGCCTCTCTGTCGGCTACACACCCACATCAGACCTCATATCATACCACTGACCCTACTGCCTGTCGGCTACATACACACACCAGACCTCAGATCAGACCCCTGTCTCTGCAGCCTCTCTATCAGCCACATATCCACATCACACCTCAGATTAGACACCTGAACCTGCAGCCTCTCTATCAGCCACATATCCACATCAGACCTCAGATTAGACCCCTAGCCCTGCAGCCTCTCTGTCAGCCACATATCCACATCAGACCTCAGATTAGACCCATTGCCCTGCAGCCTCTCTGTCAGCCACATATCCACATCAGACCTCAGATTACACCCCTGACCCTGCAGCCTCTCTGTCAGACACATATCCACATCACACCTCAGATTAGACCCCTGGCCCTGCAGCCTCTCTCTCAGCCACATAGCCACGTTAGACCTCAGATTAGACCCCTGGCCCTGCAGCCTCTCTTTCAGCTACACACCCACATCAGACTTTTAAGCAACTTCCTGTACCTGCCAATCCCTTGTCTGCCACATATAGCAAATCATATGGCTGATGTTCTTTCTGATTTAAAAGGCAACAACAATTATTGCATTATGTTCAGACCTATAAAAAAACACCTTGTTTAACCTGCCCTTCTCTACCCAAAATGTAGCATATAATACAAATTTAAATTGCAGTTAATTACACTTATATGCCTTTATACACTGCTACAGAAAAATACAAAAGAAGTGAATAAAACTCACATTTTATTGAGTATAATATAATTACTTTTTGTTAGTGGGAACACAACACTCACAAGGCCCAATCAACGGCAATGATTAAGGTGATGTCATCAGTGGGAAGACCAACAGATGTCAATACGATCACCATGGTTACCAGGCCTGCTTGGGGGATACCAGCTGCTCCAATACTGGCCGCTGTTGCTGTGATACTGCGAGAAGACATCATTAAAGAGATGTATCATGGAAAAATACTGTTTGATTACTATATACAAGCTACATTGTGTAGACCAGTGTTTCTCAACCGCGGTCCTCAAGTACCCCCAACAGTCCAGGTTTTCATTATAGCTGAACTAGAGCACAGGTGAAGTAATCAGCTGATCAGTAACCATGGTAACCAACCTGCTCTCATCCATCAGCTGATTATTTCACCTCTGCTCTAGTTCAGCTATAATGAAAACCTGGACTGTTGGGGCTACTTGAGGACCGTTGTTGAGAAACACTGGTGTAGACTGTGATACTCGGGAGCCAATATGAATTGTCACAGTTGTGTCCTGTGCCACTATAGATGAGGACACAGCTGCTGAGCCAATCAAGAGCAGACATACATGTGTATGCTCTAATCACTGGCCGTATCCTCATCTGGAACAGAATAGGGGTGTTACAGGGTGCAACTAACTAAGGCCTAGATTACGAGTCTTGCAGGTACAGGTGTACCGCTCACTTTTTTGGCCAGACTCGGAAATACTGCAAATTAACTTACGTCAATTGCGTATCCTATATTTTCAATGGGACTTGCATAGCGCCGGTATTACGAGTCTTCCAAAAAGTGAGCGGTAGACCCTCTCCTGTTAAGCCTGGTACCCGCATTTTAAAGTCAGTAGTTAAGAGTTTTACACTACAACGCCGTAGCATAAAACTCTTAACTAAAGTGCTAAAAAGTACACTAACACCCATAAACTACCTATTAACCCCTAAACCAAGGCCCCCCCACATCGCCGCCACTATAATAAATATATTAACCCCTAAACCGCCACACTCCCGCCTCGCAAACATTAGTTAAATATTATTAACCCCTAATCTGCCGCCCCCAACGTCGCCGCCACTCTATTAAAGTTATTAACCCCTAAATCTAAGTCTAACCCTAACACCCCCTAACTTAAATATAATTTAAATAAATCTAAATAAAATTACTATCATTAACTAAATTAATCCTATTTAAAACTAAATACTTACCTATAAAATAAACCCTAAGCTAGCTACAATATAACTAATAGTTACATTGTAGCTAGCTTAGGGTTTATTTTTATTTTAACTTTGTATTTATTTTAACTAGGTACAATAGTTACTAAATAGTTATTAACTATTTAATAAACTACCTAGCTAAAATAAATACAAATTTACCTGTAAAATAAAACCTGACCTAAGTTACAATTACACCTAACACTACACTATAATTAACTAAATAAAATACAATTAATTACAATTAAATAAAATTAGCTAAAGTACAAAAAACCCCCCACTAAATTACAGAAACCGTCTGGATGAAGACTTCTGCCCATCTGGAGGACCACTTCTGCTGGCTTCGTTGAGGACTTCCGCCCGGTTAGGTGAAGATGTCTCCCGGTAAGGTGATCTTCAGGGGGTTAGTGTTAGGTGTTTTTTTTTAAGGGGCGATTGGGTGGGTTTTAGAGTAGGGTTGGGTGTGTGGGTGGTGGTTTTTAATGTTGGGGGGGATTGTAATTTTTTTTCAGGTAAAAGAGCTGATTACTTTGGGGCAATGCCCTGCAAAATGCCCTTTTAAGGGCTATTTGTAATTTAGTGTATGGTAGGGCTTTTTTATTTGGGGTGGGCTTTTTTTATTTTTTTAGGGGGGTTAGATTAGGTGTAATTAGTTTAAAAATCTTGTAATTTCTTTATTATTTTCTGTAATTTAGTGTTTGTTTTTTTGTAATTTAGATAATTTTATTTAATTGTAATTAATTGTATTTAATTTAGGTAATTAATTTAATTATAGTGTAGTGTTAGGTGTAATTGTAACGTTATTATTTTGGGGGGCTTTTTTTATTTTATTAGGGGGATTAGATTAGGTGTAATTAGTTTAAAAAACTTGTAATTATTTTATTATTTTCTGTAATTTAGTGTTTTTTTTGTACTTTATTTTATTTTATTTAATTGTAATTAATTTAATTTAATGTAGGGAATTAATTTAATTATAGTGTAGTGTTAGGTGTAATTGTAACTTAGGTTAGGTTTTATTTTACAGGTAAATTTGTCTTTATTTTAACTATGTAGTTATTAAATAGTTAATAACTATTTAATAACTATTGTACCTAGTTAAAATAAATACAAACTTGCCTGTAAAATAAAAATAAACCCTATGCTAGCTACAATGTAACTATTAGTTATATTGTAGCTAGCGTAGAGTTTATTTTATAGGTAAGTATTTAGTTTTAAATAGGAATTATTTAGTTAATTGTAGTAATTTTATTTAGATTTATTTAAATTATATTTAAGTTAGGGTGGTTTAGGGTTAGACTTAGGTTTAGGGGTTAATAACTTTATTATAGTGGTGGCGACATTGTGGGCGGCAGATTAGGGGTTAATAAATGTAGTTAGGTTGCGGCGACATTGGGGGCAGCAGATTAGGGGTTAATAAATATAATGTAGGTGTCGGCGATATTGGGGGCAGCAGATTAGGGGTTCATAAGTATAAAGTAGGTGGCGGTCATGTCCGGAGCGGCAGATTAGGGTTTACTAATATAATGTAGGTGTCAGTGATGTGGGGGGCGGCAGATTAGGGGTTAATAAGTGTAAGATTAGGGGTGTTTACACTCGGGTTCATGTTAGGGTGTTAGGTGTAGACATAACTTTTATTTCCCCATAGGAATCAATGGGGCTGCGTTAGGAGCTTTACGCTGCTTTTTTGCAGGTGTTAGGTTTTTTCAGCCGGCTCTCCCCCATTGATTCCTATGGGGAAATTATGCATGAGCATGTTCAGGCAGCTCACCGCTAACGTAAGCAGCGCTGGTATTGAGGTGAGATGTGGAGCAAAATTTTGCTCTTCGCTCACTTTTTTGCGGTTAACGCCGGGTTTGTAAAAACCCATAATACCAGCGCTGTCTGTAAGTGAGCGGTGAGCATAAACTGCTTGTTAGCACCACACAGCTTCTAACGCAAAACACATAATCTAGGCGTAAGTGTTTAACCTTTCTCAAAGCATTAAGCAAACATACAGGGAGTGCAGAATTATTAGGCAAGTTGTATTTTTGAGGATTAATTTTATTATTGAACAACAACCATGTTCTCAATGAACCCAAAAAACTCATTAATATCAAAGCTGAATAGTTTTGGAAGTAGTTTTTAGTTTGTTTTTAGTTATAGCTATTTTAGGGGGATATCTGTGTGTGCAGGTGACTATTACTGTGCATAATTATTAGGCAACTTAACAAAAAACAAATATATACCCATTTCAATTATTTATTTTTACCAGTGAAACCAATATAACATCTCAACATTCACAAATATACATTTCTGACATTCAAAAACAAAACAAAAACAAATCAGTGACCAATATAGCCACCTTTCTTTGCAATGACACTCAAAAGCCTGCCATCCATGGATTCTGTCAGTGTTTTGATCTGTTCACCATCAACATTGCGTGCAGCAGCAACCACAGCCTCCCAGACACTGTTCAGAGAGGTGTACTGTTTTCCCTCCTTGTAAATCTCACATTTGATGATGGACCACAGGTTCTCAATGGGGTTCAGATCAGGTGAACAAGGAGGCCATGTCATTAGATTTTCTTCTTTTATACCCTTTCTTGCCAGCCACGCTGTGGAGTACTTGGACGCGTGTGATGGAGCATTGTCCTGCATGAAAATCATGTTTTTCTTGAAGGATGCAGACTTCTTCCTGTACCACTGCTTGAAGAAGGTGTCTTCCAGAAACTGGCAGTAGGACTGGGAGTTGAGCTTGACTCCATCCTCAACCCGAAAAGGCCCCACAAGCTCATCTTTGATGATACCAGCCCAAACCAGTACTCCACCTCCACCTTGCTGGCGTCTGAGTTGGACTGGAGCTCTCTGCCCTTTACCAATCCAGCCACGGGCCCATCCATCTGGCCCATCAAGACTCACTCTCATTTCATCAGTCCATAAAACCTTAGAAAAATCAGTCTTGAGATATTTCTTGGCCCAGTCTTGACGTTTCAGCTTGTGTGTCTTGTTCAGTGGTGGTCGTCTTTCAGCCTTTCTTACCTTGGACATGTCTCTGAGTATTGCACACCTTGTGCTTTTGGGCACTCCAGTGATGTTGCAGCTCTGAAATATGGCCAAACTGGTGGCAAGTGGCATCTTGGCAGCTGCACGCTTGACTTTTCTCAGTTCATGGGCAGTTATTTTGCGCCTTGGTTTTTCCACACGCTTCTTGCGACCCTGTTGACTATTTTGAATGAAACGCTTGATTGTTCGATGATCACGCTTCAGAAGCTTTGCAATTTTAAGAGTGCTGCATCCCTCTGCAAGATATCTCACTATTTTTTACTTTTCTGAGCCTGTCAAGTCCTTCTTTTGACCCATTTTGCCAAAGGAAAGGAAGTTGCCTAATAATTATGCACACCTGATATAGGGTGTTGATGTCATTAGACCACACCCCTTCTCATTACAGAGATGCACATCACCTAATATGCTTAATTGGTAGTAGGCTTTGGAGCCTATACAGCTTGGAGTAAGACAACATGCATAAAGAGGATGATGTGGTCAAAATACTCATTTGCCTAATAATTCTGCACTCCCTGTACAAGAAATACATACATTTGTTACAAAATAAGATTTTACACTTCCACTTCTAACAGGAACTGGAAAGAGCACAATATTAGAGAAAAATGGGCAAAGTAAATAAAAATATATTGCACATTTTTTTATAACATAGTTAAACATTATATTCTCGTAATTAAATACTGAGAGACTGTGATATAATCACAGCTCTAGATTCTCCTTTCCTGCCAGGTGATGGTTACATGTGCAGAAAGACGCTCTAATAAATATCAAGCCCAGGGGCTTCTATCTATCTTTATGGTTATCTCTACACATTGGGCTAGGTACGAAAGTGGCACGCTAATGATAGCGAGCATGCGATAACCAGGTTCGCTTGACCATGCTACAATTAGTGGGCAACTTTCTTATTACAAGTCCAAGAAAAGGGTTAGAGTGCCCGATTTTGCTCAAGCGCAGCCTATACTTCCAATAGATATCGCAACAGCACTTATTTGTGCTGGTATTATAAGTCGAAAGTTTGCGCTCCAGAGAGAGACGCTAAAATATTTAGTACAATTTGAGACCTGAAGTAAACTGTGCACACATATATATATATATATATATATATATATATATAAACATATATATAAACACATAAATACACATGTATACACTTATATACGCACACACTCATCTATATATAAATATATATATACACAGTATCTCACAAAAGTGATTACACCCCTCACATTTTTGTAAATATTTTATTATATCTTTTCATGTGACAACACTTAAGAAATTACACTTTGCTACAATTTTCCTTCAAAATATCTCAACACGCAGCCATTAATGTCTAAACCGTTGGCAACAAAAGTGAGTACACCCCTATGTAGAAATGTCCAAATTGGGCCCAAAGTGTCAATATTTTGTGTGGCCACCATTATTTTCCAGCACTGCCTTAACCCTCTTGGGCATGGAGTTCACCAGAGCTTTACAGGTTGCCACTGGAGTACTCTTCCACTCCTCCATGACAACATCACGGAGCTGGTGGATGTTAGAGACCTTGCGCTCCCCCAACTTCCATTTGAGGATGCCCCACAGATGCTCAATAGGGTTTAGGCCCTCAGCTTCTTTAGCAAGTCAGTGGTCGTCTTGTAGGTGTGTTTGGGTTTGTTATCATGTTGGAATACTGCCCTGCGGCCCAGTCTCCAAAGGGAGGGGATCATACTCTGCTTCATTATGTCACAGTACATGTTGGCATTCATGGTTCCCTCAATGAACTGTAGCTCCCCAGTGCCGGCAGCACTCATGCAGACCCAGACCATGACACTCCCACCACCATGCTTGACTGTAGGCAAGACACGCTTGTCTTTGTACTCCTCACCTGGTTGTCGCCACACATGCTTGACACCTCTCTGAACCAAATTAGTTAATCTTGGTCTCATTGGACCACAGGACATTGTTCCAGTAATTCATGTCCTTAGTCTGCTTGTCTTCAGCAAATTGTTTGCAGGCTTTCTTGTGCATCATCTTTAGAAGCGGCTTCCTACTGGGACAACAGCCATGCAGACCAATTTGATGCAGTGTGCGGCGTATGGTCTGAGCACTGACAGGCTGACCCCCCACCCATTCAACCTCTGCAGCAATGCTGGCAGCACTCATACGTCTATTTCCCAAAGACAACCTCTGGATATGACTCTGAGCACGTGCATTTAACTTCTTTGGTCGACCATGGCGGGGCCTGTTCTGAGTGGAACCTGTCCTGTGAAACCACTGTATGTTCTTGCCCGCCGTTTTACAGCTCAGTTTCAGGGTCTTGGCAATCTTCTTATAGCCTAGGCCATCTTTATGTAGAGAAACAATTATTTTTTCAGATCCTCATAGAGTTCTTTGCCATGAGGAGCCATATTAAACTTCCAGTGACAAGTATGAGAGAGTGTGAGAGCGATAACACCAAATTTAACACCTGCTCCTTATTCACACCTGAGACCTTGTAACACTAACGAGTCACATGACACCGGGGAGGGAAAATGGCTAATTGGGCCCAATTTGGACATTTCCACTTAGGAGTGTACTCACTTTTGTTGCCAACGGTTTAGACATTAATGGCTGTGTGTTGAGTTATTTTGAGGGGACAGCAAATTTACACTGTTATACGGGCTGTACACTCACTACTTTACATTGCAGTAAAGTGTCATTTCTTCAGTGTTGTCACATGAAAAGATATAATAAAATATTTACAAAAATATGAGGGGTGTACTCACTTTTGTGAGATACTGGGTATATATATATATATATATATATATATATATATATACGGTAACGGTATATATATATATATATATATATATATAGAAGCTATGTAGATGGAGGGCACTCACAGGACTTTATACAATCTGTATTCTTTATTCATAATATCAATTTCATATTTTAAAGAATGTCGACGTTTCGGCCTATCCAGAGGCCTTCTTCAAGACAATTCATAATCTTCAATAGTGCGTGCACTGTTAGACGAACTCCCAACAAGAAAAACGGAGTCATCTACATAGCTTCTCTACATTCTTAACTGAGGATTGCACCCAGGCACAGGCAACACAGGTGTGGAAGGAGTGCTAGGCCACCGGCTACATAGTATATATATATATTGTTGAATGTTGGATTACCTCCTTAAATCTATTTTACCTTTGGATTTAGAGTCTTTTTGTGCATGCTGAAAACATCAAGACTACTGTTTGGGATCTAAATATAATGCTGGATTTGCTCTCTGGTTTTAAATACACTTTTCATTTACTTAAACTATCAAGTCTGCTGTTTGTGATCTGATTTGCCAACTGGGACTACTCTGGATTTAAAGACACTTTATGTTTGCTGAAAGCATCAAGGTTACTGATTGGGATCTAAATTATGTGCTATTCTATTTATGTCATGATCTACACTGCCTAATGGGAAAAGTAGGTATCCTCACGCCGGAGAAAGTTAATACCAGAGCAGAAAGAGCACTCCAAGAGGCCAACCACGAATCCATAGGAAGTACAAGGGATCTATTCATCATCAGAGGCATATCCCTGCATACTCCAAGAGGTCAACGAACATCACAAGCAGGATACAAGGAGGAAACCCAATCATCTATATATACCCCCAGTGCGGCATACTTACCTCATTCGATTGAGGTAAGATCTGGTAAGGGTATTATATACCAACTATATCTATACAACCACTACATCTGGAGATTCACTACGATTTATATTACTTCTAGGACTCATATGAACATCGTTTCAGAGTTCATATATTTTATATGCTATTTTTAGCTGGACTTTTTATTGTTATTTTATTTTAATATATATATATTTTTCTTTTATTTTTTCTTTTATTTTCTATGTTCTTATTTGCTTTTTCCCATCTTTTATTCCTCACATACCACATCAGTATATTGGACATATAGGCGCTGTATCCACCTTTGAATATATATATATATATATATATATATATATATATATATATATATATATATATATATATATACACATACATTCACTTTTGAGCCCTTTCCAGTTAAATACCTTGAAACAGGCATTATCATTTGTATTAATTTTTAATGTGTTTTGAATAGAAATATTTTAAAGGGACAGGGAACCCCAAATGTTTTTTTCATTATTTGGATAGAACGTAAGATTTTAAACAACTTTCCAATTTACTTCTATTATCAAATTGCCTTCACTCTCTATTTATCCTTTTCCGAAGGAACAGCATTGCACTACTGGCAGCTAGCTGAACACATCTAATTAGCCAATCACAAGAGACAAATGTGTGCAGGCACCAATCAGCAGCAGTTCCTACTAGTGTAGGATATGTGCGTATTCTCTTTCAACACAAGGGATACCCAACACAAGGGATACCAAGAAAACTAAGCACATTTCAAAATAGAAGTGAATTTAAAAGTGTCTTAAAATGACCTGCTCTATCTGAATCGTGCAAGTTTAATTTTGACTTTCCTATCCCTTTAAATCTGAATGTTCTTCACGTATAAAAAAAAAATCCTTTTTATTTTAAAATAGATGTTTCTATATATTTCTATATATCTGTATCTACAATATATATACTGTATATATGTGTGTGTGTGTGTTTGTATTCAAATAGATAGGTATAGATATATTTAGAAAAAATAATAATTATATATATAAATATATATTAAAATAAAAAGAACATTTGCTTCTATGTGCAGAATATTGGAATTTAAAGTACCCATAACTACCTTCGAGTTTAGCGCAGTTGGTGTAATGTGGTGTCAGGTTAGCGCGTGAGAAGCCTATGGGGAGAAGTTAGCGCAATTGTGATATCCGAAGTCCTAGGGCTCGATCACATATGTGGCGTCGCCCGCAAAAGCCAGTGTCGGCTATTTTTAGACGGATGTAGCGATCACATATACGGCACCGCATACAAATGCAGCACTTAAATTTTACCCGTCGCCCGCTGTTTTTACTCCCATAAAGTAACATAGAACTGGCGTCGCAAGTCGGTATTACATATTCAGCTCAAGGACTTACGCGGTGCAAATGGAGAAATGTTATTCCATATTGACATCACCACACATATCCAGGGGCAGCAAGCCTTGCGCTGAATATATGAGCACCGTAACTCCCTGGAAGTCTGAACAAACACCTAACGCATGCGCAATATGTACCTCTCAACCGCCATACCTCCACTGCAATAACTAATAAATGTATTAACCCCTAATCCGCCAACCTCAAAATCGCAATGTATCTAATAACACTATTAACCCCGAATCCGCCAACCCCCACAACGCAATCTACCTATTAACCCCTAATCCACCAACCCCCACAACGCAATCTACCTATTAACACTATTAACCCCTAATCTGCCAACCCCCACAACGCATTCTACCTATTAACCCCTAATCCGCCAACCCCCCACAATGCAATCTACCTATTAACACTATTAACCCCTTATCCGCCAACCCCCACAACGCAATCTACCTAATTAACCTATTAACCCCTAAACCGCCATCCCCCTACAACGCAAAGTATTAATCTAATCACTAAGCCCCCTAACCTAAAACCCCCTAAATTAACTCCAATTAACTACAATTACATAAAATAAAAAATCCTAACTTTAAAAATTAATAATATATCTTTAAATAAAAAAACAAGATTAAATTAAAAAATCTAATATTACAAAAAATAAAATAATCTAAGATTACAAAAAAAAATAAAAAAAATTATCCAAAATAAAAAAAATGTAAACCTAATATAATACATATACCTATAAAAACAAAAAAGCCACCCCAAAATAAAAAACAGAATTTATGTTTACCTGATAAATTACTTTCTCCAACGGTGTGTCCGGTCCACGGCGTCATCCTTACTTGTGGGATATTCTCTTCCCCAACAGGAAATGGCAAAGAGCCCAGCAAAGCTGGTCACATGATCCCTCCTAGGCTCCGCCTTCCCCAGTCATTCGACCGACGTAAAGGAGGAATATTTGCATAGGAGAAATCATATGATACCGTGGTGACTGTAGTTAAAGAAAATAAATTATCAGACCTGATTAAAAAACCAGGGCGGGCCGTGGACCGGACACACCGTTGGAGAAAGTAATTTATCAGGTAAACATAAATTCTGTTTTCTCCAACATAGGTGTGTCCGGTCCACGGCGTCATCCTTACTTGTGGGAACCAATACCAAAGCTTTAGGACACGGATGATGGGAGGGAGCAAATCAGGTCACCTAGATGGAAGGCACCGCGGCTTGCAAAACCTTTCTCCCAAAAATAGCCTCAGAAGAAGCAAAAGTATCAAATTTGTAAAATTTAGTAAAAGTGTGCAGTGAAGACCAAGTCGCTGCCTTACATATCTGATCAACAGAAGCCTCGTTCTTGAAGGCCCATGTGGAAGCCACGGCCCTAGTGGAATGAGCTGTGATTCTTTCAGGAGGCTGCCGTCCGGCAGTCTCGTAAGCCAATCTGATGATGCTTTTAAGCCAAAAAGAGAGAGAGGTAGAAGTTGCTTTTTGACCTCTCCTTTTACCAGAATAAACAACAAACAAGGAAGATGTTTGTCTGAAATCCTTTGTAGCATCTAAATAGAATTTTAGAGCGCGAACTACATCCAAATTGTGCAACAAACGTTCCTTCTTTGAAACTGGATTCGGACACAAAGAAGGCACGACTATCTCCTGGTTAATGTTTTTGTTAGAAACAACTTTCGGAAGAAAACCAGGTTTAGTACGCAAAACCACCTTATCTGCATGGAACACCAGATAAGGAGGAGAACACTGCAGAGCAGATAACTCTGAAACTCTTCTAGCAGAAGAAATTGCAACCAAAAACAAAACTTTCCAAGATAATAACTTAATATCTACGGAATGTAAGGGTTCAAACGGAACCCCCTGAAGAACTGAAAGAACTAAATTGAGACTCCAAGGAGGAGTCAAAGGTTTGTAAACAGGCTTGATTCTAACCAGAGCCTGAACAAAAGCTCGAACATCTGGCACAGCCGCCAGCTTTTTGTGAAGTAAAACAGATAAAGCAGAAATCTGTCCCTTCAAAGAACTTGCAGATAATCCTTTCTCCAAACCTTCTTGAAGAAAGGATAGAATCTTAGGAATTTTTATCTTGTTCCATGGGAATCCTTTAGATTCACACCAACAGATATATTTTTTCCATATTTTATGGTAGATTTTTCTAGTTACAGGCTTTCTGGCCTGAACAAGAGTATCAATGACAGAATCTGAGAACCCTCGCTTTGATAAAATCAAGCGTTCAATCTCCAAGCAGTCAGTTGGAGTGAGGCCAGATTCGGATGTTCGAACGGACCTTGAACAAGAAGGTCCTGTCTCAAAGGTAGCTTCCATGGTGGAGCCGATGACATATTCACCAGGTCTGCATACCAAGTCCTGCGTGGCCACGCAGGAGCTATCAAGATCACCGATGCCCTCTCCTGATTGATCCTGGCTACCAGCCTGGGGATGAGAGGAAACGGTGGGAATACATAAGCTAGGTTGAAGGTCCAAGGTGCTACTAGTGCATCTACTAGAGTCGCCTTGGGATCCCTGGATCTGGACCCGTAGCAAGGAACCTTGAAGTTCTGACGAGAGGCCATCAGATCCATGTCTGGAATGCCCCACAATTGAGTAATTTGGGCAAAGATTTCCGGATGGAGTTCCCACTCCCCCGGATGAAATGTCTGACGACTCAGAAAATCCGCTTCCCAATTTTCCACTCCTGGGATGTGGATTGCAGACAAGTGGCAGGAGTGAGTCTCCGCCCATTGAATGATTTTGGTCACTTCTTCCATCGCCAGGGAACTCCTTGTTCCCCCTTGATGGTTGATATACGCAACAGTCGTCATGTTGTCTGATTGAAACCGTATGAATTTGGCCTTTGCTAGCTGAGGCCAAGCCTTGAGAGCATTGAATATCGCTCTCAGTTCCAGAATATTTATCGGGAGAAGAGATTCTTCCCGAGACCAAAGACCCTGGGCTTTCAGGAGTTCCCAGACCGCGCCCCAGCCCACCAGACTGGCGTCGGTCGTGACAATGACCCACTCTGGTCTGCGGAAGCTCATCCCCTGTGACAGGTTGTCCAGGGTCAGCCACCAACGGAGTGAATCTCTGGTCCTCTGATCTACTTGTATCGTCGGAGACAAGTCTGTATAATCCCCATTCCACTGACTGAGCATGCACAGTTGTAAAGGTCTCAGATGAATTCGCGCAAAAGGAACTATGTCCATTGCCGCGACCATCAAACCTATTACTTCCATGCACTGCGCTATGGAAGGAAGAGGAACAGAATGAAGTACTTGACAAGAGCTTAGAAGTTTTGATTTTCTGGCCTCTGTCAGAAAAATCCTCATTTCTAAGGAGTCTATTATTGTTCCCAAGAAGGGAACTCTTGTTGACGGAGATAGAGAACTTTTTTCTACGTTCCCTTTCCACCCGTGAGATCTGAGAAAGGCCAGGACAATGTCCGTATGAGCCTTTGCTTGTGGTAGGGACGACGCTTGAATCAGTATGTCGTCCAAGTAAGGTACTACTGCAATGCCCCTTGGTCGTAGCACCGCTAGAAGGGACCCTAGTACCTTTGTGAAAATTCTTGGAGCAGTGGCTAATCCGAATGGAAGTGCCACAAACTGGTAATGCTTGTCCAGAAAGGCGAACCTTGGCTTCCCCACATACAGAACATAGTCTATCTGATAGTTCAGACATGTTAAACAGGCATAAACTTGATAACAAAGTACAAAAAACGTTTTAAAATAAAACCGTTACTGTCACTTTAAATTTTAAACTGAACACACTTTATTACTGAAAATGTGAAAAAGTATGAAGGAATTGTTCAAAATTCACCAAAATTTCACCACAGTGTCTTAAAGCCTTAAAAGTATTGCACACCAAATTTGAAAGCTTTAACTCTTAAAATAACGGAACCGGAGCCGTTTTTATATTTAACCCCTATACAGTCCCTGGTATCTGCTTTGCTGAGACCCAACCAAGCCCAAAGGGGAATACGATACCAAATGACGCCTCCGGTAAGCTTTTTCTATGTATCTGAGCTCCTCACACATGCATCTGCATGTCTTGCTTCCCAAAAACAACTGCGCAATAGAGGCGCGAAAATGAGGCTCTGCCTATGATTAGAGAAGGCCCCCAGTGAAAAAGGTGTCCAATACAGTGCCTGCCGGTTATTTTACATAATTCCCAAGAATAAAATAACTCCTCAAAACTATGAAGTATTAAAAATGCTTATATATCAATCGTTTTAGCCCAGAAAAATGTCTACCAGTCTTTAAAGCCCTTGTGAAGGCCTTTATTCTCATTTAATAAAAATGGCTTACCGGATCCCATAGGGAAAATGACAGCTTCCAGCATTACCAAGTCTTGTTAGAAATGTGTCATACCTCAAGCAGCAAAAGTCTGCTCACTGTTTCCCCCAACTGAAGTTAATTCCTCTCAACAGTCCTGTGTGGAAACAGCCATCGATTTTAGTAACGGTTGCTAAAATCATTTTCCTCTTACAAACAGAAATCTTCATCTCTTTTCTGTTTCAGAGTAAATAGTACATACCAGCACTATTTTAAAATAACAAACTCTTGATTGAAGAATAAAAACTACATTTAAACACCAAAAAACTCTAAGCCATCTCCGTGGAGATGTTGCCTGTACAACGGCAAAGAGAATGACTGGGGAAGGCGGAGCCTAGGAGGGATCATGTGACCAGCTTTGCTGGGCTCTTTGCCATTTCCTGTTGGGGAAGAGAATATCCCACAAGTAAGGATGACGCCGTGGACCGGACACACCTATGTTGGAGAAACACCCCCTAATCTAACACTAAACTACAAATACCCCTGAAGAAATCAGCTCTTTTACATAAAAAAAATATGAATTAACCCCTAACAGTAAAACTCCACACCCACCCAACCCCCCAAAATAAAAATGACCTAACTCTAAAAAATTTTTAAAAGGACCTTAAAAGGGCAATCAGCCCCCCCCCCCCAAAAAAATAAACTAACACTAACCCCAAAAAATGTACTTACCATTCCTGAAGTCATAACATCCATTTTCTTCCAGGTGGAGCAAAATCTTCATCAAGGCAGCGAAGATCTACTTCCAGGGCAGGACCATCTTCCATCTTCATCCCAGTGGCGCGGAAGCCGGGCATCCGACGTGGAGGGTTCTCTTCATGCGATTGTCCGCCGCACACTTAAGATTGAATGCAAGGTACCCGCTTTATATTGGGGTACCTTGCATTCCTATTGGCTGAAAATTTCAAATCAGCCAAAAGGATGAGGGCTACTTAAATCCTATTGGCTGTTCAAATTAGGATTAGGGGTTAATAGTTTAAATAGGTAGATTGCGATGTGGGGGGATGGCGGTTTAGAGGTTAATACATTTTAATATTAGTTGTGATGTGGGGGAATGGTGAATATAGGGATTTTGACGTGTCAGGTTCATTTTTGGGAGGCGGGTTAGACTTTTACGGGTGATTAAACATTTGTTTTTAATTTTTCTTAGGCATCAACAGTTCATAAACTGTCGTAAGTCACTGGTGACTCCAGAAATTACTATTTCCGTACATTTCTGAACGTCACCAGTTTATCCGACTTACAGCAGTTGCACTGAAACCTATGCCGTATATGTAATATAGACCCTGAAGTTAGTGCGCATTGGACTTTTGCTCGAGCACTACATTTTTATTTTAACTTGTAATACGCATGCTAACCCGTGTTATTTTACTTTGAGAGCAGATAGCGCTCTCAATGGGAATGTGAACTTTCTGGAAATATTGCTGACTGGCTTTAGGTTTACTTCTCCATTAAATATTTTTTCTATAATTCTCTTTAAAGAATCATACAATCCATAATGATTCCCACTGTAACATAATAACATACTAGATGGGAAGTTGAAAGAAGACAAAATCCATCAAGTTTAACCTATACAGATCCTACCTGAATTAAAACTGAACTTACATTAATAGAATAAGACAAGACCACTTGACACAAAGCATCATATCCCTGAATTCTGTTCTTAGCCAGACATGTATCATTAACTGCTTAGACTTCTGTCTATAATGTTTCTAGTTTCTTCATATAAGTCCCATGGCTCCTCAAGACCTTCCTAATACCATTACATATCACCTTCCCAATATCTTCACCTATTTCTCTATATAACACCTAACTATAAATCCTCCTATTGCTTCATATTACTCTAGCCTATAGCACCTCCTATTGCACTATACGACCAGTCTATTTAATGTCTCTTATCGCTCTATATAATCCTCCCTATATTATATATATATATATATGTGTGTTTCTCAGGAGTATCATAGCCAGTGCCTCACCAGCCTCTGACCTCCCTGCACGTCACTGATGCCCACTATTGCAACCTATAACTTCTCTCTATATCCCTCCTACTGCTCTATATGAATCATGCCCTACAATATGCCAGCACTATCAGATATTTATCTAAAACTAACAAATGCAACAGTTGAAAGCCAATACTCTTGTTTATGCTGTAAGCTCAAGAGCACAATTAAAACAATCAAGAGCTAAACTGTTTTATTAACTGAACCTTATCACCTACTCACCTAATTGTGATAATCTGTCCAAAGTCCAGCTCGTAGTTATTCACTTGGGCAATAAAAATGGCAGCCACTGCTTCATAAAGGGCTGTTCCATCCATGTTGATGGTGGCACCCACAGGCAATACAAAGCGGGCGATTCGCCGGTCTATGTGATTATTCTCAAGAAGGCACTTAAATGTTATTGGCAGAGTAGCAGAACTGGCGAGACATAGACAGAATAGGTTAGAGACACAGAGCGTCACCAGAACAGAACATATATTGGTCCAAGAACACATTTGTGGGTAAGATATATGTTAAACTGCAGGTATTCATTAAATGCGCAGATGGGTTTATATTCAGGGTAAAGGGAACTATTGTAAGACTCTGGGGCAAGTTTTTAAGCTGCAATAAGGATGTTGTAATCCCGGAGAGTAAATGTTCTAGCTCCACAACACAGAAAGTACTAAATCCTCAGCAGAGCCTGCAGTAATGCCACATAGGCACTTTACTAACCCTACAGGGAACATGTACAATCACAATCACAAGGGGCACTTCAGTAACACACAGCAAACAGAGCAGTGTGTTGTCTATTAGATCTTCATGCTAACCCTATATGATAAAACTCTTCCTGTATATTAAGTGGTCAAGTCGGAGGGTAGTAGGTTTAGGAGTAATTAGGTAAGTACTTATTTACAGAAAGTTTGTTTCATTAATGGAACAGACTTCCAGTAGAGGTGGTAAGGACAAATACTGTAAGGAAATACAAGAATTACACAAATAAATCCCCCCCAAAAATAAAAACACCCCCTAATCTAATACTAAACTACCAATAGCCCTTTTAGCTCTTTTACCTAAACAAATTACCAATTACCCCCTAACAGTAAAACCCCTCACCCACCAAACCCCCCAAAATAAAAAAACCTAAACTACCCATTGCCCCTAAAGAGGCATTTGTATGGGCATTGGCCTTATATGGGCAATCTGCTTTTTTCAGCCCAAAAAAACCTAATCTATTGGACCACCGCTGCTGAGGATCCAGCTCCGCGCCGCCTTTGCTCCAGATGAAGATAGAAGATGATGGACCCGCTAGGAACGGTGAGTACCTATTTGGGGCTTAGTGTTAGGATTTTTTTTCTCTTTTTTTTTAAGATTAGGGATTTAATGGGCTGGAAAATAGCTGATTGCCCTTTTAAGGGCAGTAAAAGAGCTAAATGCCCTTTTAAGGGCAATGCCCATACAAACGCCCCTTATGTTTTTTTTTAGTGTTATTTTTTTTTATTTTTTTTATTTTTTAATGTTATGGGGGATTTAATAATTTTTAAATGTAAAAGAGCTGTTTAACTTAGGCCAATGCCCTACAAAAGGCCCTTTTAAGGGCTATTGGTAGTTTAGGAGGTGTTTTTATTTGGGGGGGCTTTTTATTTTCATAGGGATTAGGTTTAATTTTTTTTATTTTTGATAATTTTGCTTATTTTTTGGTAATTTTTTAAGTTTTTGTAATTTAATGTTAGGTTTATTTAAGTGTAACTTAGTATTGGGTTTAATTTAGGAGGTGTTAGGTTAGGAGGCTTAGTAATTAAATTAGTTATTTGCATTGTGGGGGGTTGGCGGTTTAGGAGTTAATAGGTTAATTAGGTTTATTGCGATGTGGGGGTTTGTCGGTTTAGGGGTTAATAGGTTAACTAGGTTTGTCGTGATGTGGGGGTTTGTCGGTTTAGGGGTTAATAGGTTCATTAGGTTTATTGCAATGTGGGGGCTTGTCGGTTTAGGGGTTAATAGGTTCATTAGGTTTATTGCGATGTGGGGGTTTGTTGGTTTAGGGGTTAATAGGTCATTAGGTTTATTGCAATGTGGGGGGTTTGCGGTTAAGGGGTTAATATTTTAATTATGTTATTTGCGGATTAGGAGTTAATTACTTTATTATTTTGCAATGAGGGATTTTGCAGTTTTGGTGTTTGTTAAAGGGACACTGAACCCAAATTTTTTCATTAGTGATTCAGATAGAGCTTGCAATTTTAAGCAACTTTCTAATTTACTCCTATTATTAATTTTTCTTTGTTCTCTTGCTATCTTTATTTGAAAAAGAAGGCATCTAAGCTTCAGAACTCTGGACAGCACTTTTTTATTGGTGGATGAATTTATCTGCCAATCAGCAAGGACGACCCAGGTTGTTCACCAAAAATGGGCCGGTATCTAAACTTACATTCTTGCATTTCAAATAAAAATACCAAGAGAATGAAGAAAATTTGATAATAGGAGTAAATTAGAAAGTTGCTTAAAATTTCATGCTCTATCTGAATCACGAAAGAAAAAATTTGGGTTCAGTGTCCCTTTAATACTTTGTGCGGGAGGTTAGGTTATTTGTACTTATTGCTTGCGCGCGGTTGCGTTTTTTTTTTTTTTAAGGCTTCGGGTTTGCCTACTTTGCATCCAGGTGGATACCACCCTGCCATTTTCGGAATCCACCGGGATGCAGCTTCACTGCATCCAGGTTGATTCTTTTGGCTGCGCGCAGCCAACATTTCTTTGAGGATGCGTGCGCAACTGGCGACACCGACGGACACGTTACAAATGCGATTATAGTATATATATATACAGTTATCCTAAGAATTAATTAAAGCTTACACTTCACACAGAAACATGGGCAGTCTAGATTGGCCTTTTAGTTTGTATCTGACATATTTTTCTATGATAAGACAAGGTGAACATTTACTTAGCATTCATTAAAACTACCTGTCCTAGTTGGTTGTAAAATAATATCCCGCTGGGCACTGGTCACAGATTGTGCATGTGCCAATATTATTTAACCACTTGGGATCATGGGTGAGGATGTGTGTGTTCTGGGCTGTGCAATACCTGCAGGATGTGTGTGTTCTGGGCTGTGCAATACCTGCAGGATGTGTGTGTTCTGGGCTGTGCAATACCTGCAGGATGTGTGTGTTCTGGGCCGTGCAATACCTGCAGGATGTGTGTGTTCTGGGCAGTGCAATACCTGCAGGATGTGTGTGTTCTGGGTTGTGCAATACCTGCAGGATGTGTGTGTTCTGGGCAGTGCAATACCTGCAGGATGTGTGTGTTCTTGGCAGTGTAACAGCTGCAGGAAGTGTGTTCTTGGCAGTGTAACACCTGCAGGAAAAGTGCGTTCTTGGCAGTGTATCACCTGCAGAATGAGTGTGTTCTTGTCAGTGTAACACCTGCAGGATGTGTGTGTTCTGGGCAGTGCAATACCTGCAGAACACATCCTGCAATACCTGCAGGAAGTGTGTGTTCTGGGCTGTGCAATACCTGCAGGATGTGTGTGTTCTGGGCAGTGCAATACCTGCAGGATGTGTGTGTTCTGGGCTGTGCAATACCTGCAGGATGTGTGTGTTCTGGGCAGTGCAATACCTGCAGGATGTGTGTGTTCTGGGCTGTGCAATACCTGCAGGATGTGTGTGTTCTGGGCAGTGCAATACCTGCAGGATGTGTGTGTTCTGGGCAGTGCAATACCTGTAGGATGTGTGTGTTCTGGGCTGTGCAATACCTGCAGGATGTGTGTGTTCTGGGCAGTGCAATACCTGCAGGATGTGTGTGTTCTGGGCTGTGCAATACCTGCAGGATGTGTGTGTTCTGGGCAGTGCAATACCTGCAGGATGTGTGTGTGTTCTGGGCAGTGCAATACCTGCAGAATGTGTGTGTTCTGGGCTGTGCAATACCTGCAGGATGTGTGTGTTCTGGGCAGTGCAATACCTGCAGGATGTGTGTGTTCTGGGCAGTGCAATACCTGCAGGATGTGTGTGTTCTGGGCTGTGCAATACCTGCAGGATGTGTGTGTTCTGGGCTGTGCAATACCTGCAGGATGTGTGTGTTCTGGGCAGTGCAATACCTGCAGGATGTGTGTGTTCTGGGCTGTGCAATACCTGCAGGATGTGTGTGTTCTGGGCAGTGCAATACCTGCAGGATGTGTGTGTTCTGGGCAGTGCAATACCTGCAGGATGTGTGTGTTCTGGGCTGTGCAATACCTGCAGGATGTGTGTGTTCTGGGCAGTGCAATACCTGCAGGATGTGTGTGTTCTGGGCAGTGCAATACCTGCAGGATGTGTGTGTTCTGGGCAGTGCAATACCTGCAGGATGTGTGTGTTCTGGGCTGTGCAATACCTGCAGGATGTGTGTGTTCTGGGCAGTGCAATACCTGCAGGATGTGTGTGTTCTGGGCAGTGCAATACCTGCAGGATGTGTGTGTTCTGGGTTGCTTGTGCAATACCTGCAGGATGTTTGTGTGTTCTGGGCAGAGCAATACCTGCAGGATGTGTGTGTTCTGGGCTGTGCAATACCTGCAGGATGTGTGTGTTCTGGGCAGTGCAATACCTGCAGGATGTGTGTGTTCTGGGCAGTGCAATACCTGCAGGATGTGTGTGTTATGGGCTGTGCAATACCTGCAGGATGTGTGTGTTCTGGGCAGTGCAATACCTGCAGGATGTGTGTGTTCTGGGCTGTGCAATACCTGCAGGATGTGTGTGTTCTGGGCAGTGCAATACCTGCAGAATGTGTGTGTTCTGGGCAGTGCAATACCTGCAGGATGTGTGTGTTCTGGGCTGTGCAATACCTGCAGGATGTGTGTGTTCTGGGCAGTGCAATACCTGCAGGATGTGTGTGTTCTGGGCAGTGCAATACCTGCAGAATGTGTGTGTTCTGGGCAGTGAAATGCCTGCAGTATGTGTGTGTTCTGGGCTGTGCAATACCTGCAGGGTGTGTGTGTTCTGGGCAGTGCAATACCTGCAGGATGTGTGTGTTCTGGGCAGTGCAATACCTGCAGGATGTGTTTGTTCTGGGCAGTGCAATACCTGCAGGATGTGTGTGTTCTTGGCAGTGTAACAGCTGCAGGATAAGTGTGTTCTTGGCAGTGTAACACCTGCAGGAAAAGTGTGTTCTTGGCAGTGTATCACCTGCAGAATGAGTGTGTTCTTGTCAGTGTAACACCTGCAGGATGTGTGTGTTCTGGGCAGTGCAATACCTGCAGGATGTGTGTGTTCTGGGCTGTGTAATACCTGCAGGGTGTGTGTGTTCTGGGCAGTGCAATACCTGCAGGATGTGTGTGTTCTGGGCAGTGCAATACCTGCAGGATAAGTGTGTTCTTGGCAGTGTATCACGTGCAGGACGCATGTGTTCTTGGCAGTGTAACACCTGCAGGATAAGTGTGTTCTTGGCAGTGTATCACGTGCAGGACGCATGTGTTCTTGGCAGTGTAACACCTGTAGGATGCGTGTGTTCTTGGCAGTGTTAAACCTGCAGGAAAAGTGTGTTCTTGGCAGTGTATCACCTGCAGAATGAGTGTGTTCTTGGCAGTGTAACACCCGCAGGATGCATGTGTTCTTGGCAGTGTAACACCTGCAGAATGTGTGTGTTATTGGCAGTGTAATACCTGCAGGATGTGTGTTTTCTTGGCAGTGTAATACCTGCAGAATGTGTGTGTTATTGGCAGTGTAATACCTGCAGAATGTGTGTGTTATTGGCAGTGTAATACCTGCAGGATGTGTGTTATTGGCAGTGTAATACCTGCAGGATGCGGATTTTCTTGGCAGTGTAACACCTGCAGGATGTGTGTGTTATCGGCAGTGTAAGGCTTCGGGTTTGCCTACTTTGCATCCAGGTGGATACCACCCTGCCATTTTCGGAATCCACCGGGATGCAGCTTCACTGCATCCAGGTTGATTCTTTTGGCTGCGCGCAGCCAACATTTCTTTGAGGATGCGTGCGCAACTGGCGACACCGACGGACTCGTTACAAATGCGATTATAGTATATATATATATATACAGTTATCCTAAGAATTAATTAAAGCTTACACTTCACACAGAAACATGGGCAGTCTAGATTGGCCTTTTAGTTTGTATCTGACATATTTTTCTATGATAAGACAAGGTGAACATTTACTTAGCATTCATTAAAACTACCTGTCCTAGTTGGTTGTAAAATAATATCCCGCTGGGCACTGGTCACAGATTGTGCATGTGCCAATATTATTTAACCACTTGGGATCATGGGTGAGGATGTGTGTGTTCTGGGCTGTGCAATACCTGCAGGAGGTGTGTTTTCTGGGTTGTGCAATACCTGCAGGATGTGTGTGTTCTGGGCTGTGCAATACCTGCAGGATGTGTGTGTTCTGGGTTGTGCAATACCTGCAGGATGTGTGTGTTCTGGGCAGTGCAATACCTGCAGGATGTGTGTGTTCTGGGCTGTGCAATACCTGCAGGATGTGTGTGTTCTGGGCAGTGCAATACCTGCAGGATGTGTGTGTTCTGGGTTGTGCAATACCTGCAGGATGTGTGTGTTCTGGGCAGTGCAATACCTGCAGGATGTGTGTGTTCTGGGCTGTGCAATACCTGCAGGAAGTGTGTGTTCTGGGCTGTGCAATACCTGCAGGATGTGTGTGTTCTGGGCAGTGCAATACCTGCAGGATGTGTGTGTTCTGGGCTGTGCAATACCTGCAGGATGTGTGTGTTCTGGGCAGTGCAATACCTGTAGGATGTGTGTGTTCTGGGCTGTGCAATACCTGCAGGATGTGTGTGTTCTGGGCAGTGCAATACCTGCAGGATGTGTGTGTTCTGGGCAGTGCAAAACCTGCAGGATGTGTGTGTTCTGGGCAGTGCAATACCTGCAGGATGTGTGTGTTCTGGGCAGTGCAATACCTGCAGGATGTGTGTGTGTTCTGGGCAGTGCAATACCTGCAGGATGTGTGTGTTCTGGGCAGTGCAATACCTGCAGGATGTGTGTGTTCTGGGCTGTGCAATACCTGCAGGATGTGTGTGTTCTGGGCAGTGCAATACCTGCAGGATGTGTGTGTTCTGGGCAGTGCAATACCTGCAGGATGTGTGTGTTCTGGGTTGTGCAATACCTGCAGGATGTGTGTGTGTTCTGGGCAGAGCAATACCTGCAGGATGTGTGTGTTCTGGGCTGTGCAATACCTGCAGGATGTGTGTGTTCTGGGCAGTGCAATACCTGCAGGATGGGTGTGTTCTGGGCAGTGCAATACCTGCAGGATGTGTGTGTTATGGGCTGTGCAATACCTGCAGGATGTGTGTGTTCTGGGCAGTGCAATACCTGCAGGATGTGTGTGTTCTGGGCTGTGCAATACCTGCAGGATGTGTGTGTTCTGGGCAGTGCAATACCTGCAGAATGTGTGTGTTCTGGGCAGTGCAATACCTGCAGGATGTGTGTGTTCTGGGCAGTGCAATACCTGCAGAATGTGTGTGTTCTGGGCAGTGCAATGCCTGCAGTATGTGTGTGTTCTGGGCTGTGCAATACCTGCAGGGTGTGTGTGTTCTGGGCAGTGCAATACCTGCAGGATGTGTGTGTTTTGGGCAGTGCAATACCTGCAGGATGTGTTTGTTCTGGGCAGTGCAATACCTGCAGGATGTGTGTGTTCTTGGCTGTTGAACAGCTGCAGGATAAGTGTGTTCTTGGCAGTGTAACACCTGCAGGAAAAGTGTGTTCTTGGCAGTGTATCACCTGCAGAATGAGTGTGTTCTTGTCAGTGTAACACCTGCAGGATGTGTGTGTTCTGGGCAGTGCAATACCTGCAGGATGTGTGTGTTCTGGGCTGTGTAATACCTGAAGGGTGTGTGTGTTCTGGGCAGTGCAATACCTGCAGGATGTGTGTGTTCTGGGCAGTGCAATACCTGCAGGATAAGTGTGTTCTTGGCAGTGTATCACGTGCAGGATGCATGTGTTCTTGGCAGTGTAACACCTGCAGGATAAGTGTGTTCTTGGCAGTGTATCACGTGCAGGACGCATGTGTTCTTGGCAGTGTAACACCTGTAGGATGCGTGTGTTCTTGGCAGTGTAAAACCTGCAGGCAAAGTGTGTTCTTGGCAGTGTATCACCTGCAGAATGAGTGTGTTCTTGGCAGTGTAACACCCGCAGGATGCATGTGTTCTTGGCAGTGTAACACCTGCAGAATGTGTGTGTTATTGGCAGTGTAATACCTGCAGGATGTGTGTTTTCTTGGCAGTGTCACACCTGCAGAATGTGTGTGTTATTGGCAGTGTAATACCTGCAGAATGTGTGTGTTATTGGCAGTGTAATACCTGCAGGATGCGGATTTTCTTGGCAGTGTAACACCTGCAGGATGTGTGTGTTATTGGCAGTGTAATACCTGCAGGATGTGTGTGTTATTGGCAGTGTAACACCTGCAGGATGTGTGTGTTATTGGCAGTGTAATACCTGAAGGATGTGTGTGTTCTTGGCAGTGTAACACCTGCAGGATGTGTGTGTTATTGGCAGTGTAACACATGCAGGATGTGTGTGCTCTGGGCTGTGCAATACCTACAGGATGTGTGTGTTCTGGGCAGTGCAATACCTGGAGGATGCGTGTGTTCTTGGCAGTGTAACACCTGCAGGATAAGTGTGTTCTTGGCAGTGTATCACGTGCAGGACGCATGTGTTCTTGGCAGTGTAACACCTGTAGGATGCGTGTGTTCTTGGCAGTGTAACACCTGCAGGAAAAGTGTGTTCTTTGCAGTGTATCACCTGCAGAATGAGTGTGTTCTTGGCAGTTTAACACCCGCAGGATGCGTGTGTTCTTGGCAGTGTAACACCTGCAGAATGTGTGTGTTATTGGCAGTGTAATGCCTGCAGGATGTGTGTTATTGGCAGTGTAATACCTGCAGGATGTGTGTTTTCTTGGCAGTGTAACACCTGCAGAATGTGTGTGTTATTGGCAGTGTAATACCTGCAGAATGTGTGTGTTATTGGCAGTGTAACACCTGCAGGATGTGTGTGTTCTTGGCAGTGTAACACCTGCAGGATGTGTGTGTTCTTGGCAGTGTAACACCTGCAGGATGTGTGTGTTATTGGCAGTGTAACACCTGCAGGATGTGTGTGTTATTGGCAGTGTAATACCTGCAGGATGTGTGTGTTCTTGGCAGTGTAACACGTGCAGGATGTGTGTGTTCTTGGCAGTGTAATACCTGCAGGATGTGTGTGTTCTTGGCAGTGTAATATCTGCAGGATGTGTGTGTTCTTGGCACTGTAACACCTGCAGGATGCGTGTGTGCTTGGCAGTATAACACCTGCAGGATGTGTGTGTGCTTGGCAGTGTAATACCTACAGGATGTGAGTGTTTTTGTCAGTGTAACACCTGCAGGATGTGTGTGTGCTTGGCAGTGTAACACCTGCAGGATGTGTGTGTGCTTGGCAGTGTAACACCTACAGGATGTGTGTGTGCTTGGCAGTGTAACACCTGCAGGATGTGTGTGTGCTTGGCAGTGTAACACCTGCAGGATGTGTGTGTGCTTGGCAGTGTAACACCTGCAGGATGTGTGTGTTCTTGGCAGTGTAACACCTGCAGGATGTGTGTGTTCTTGGCAGTGTAACACCTGCAGGATGTGTGTGTTCTCGGCAGTGTAATACCTGCAGGATGTGTGTGTTCTTGGCAGTGTAACACCTGCAGGATGTGTGTGTGCTTTGCAGTGTAACACCTGCAGGATGTGTGTGTTCTTGGAAGTGTAATACCTGCAGGATGTGAGTGTGCTTTGCAGTGTACCACCTGCAGGATGTGTGTGTTCTTGGCAGTGTAATACCTGCAGGATGTGTGTGTTCTTGGCAGTGTAACACCTGCAGGATGTGTGTGTGCTTTGCAGTGTAACACCTGCAGGATGTGTGTGTTCTTGGCAGTGTAATACCTGCAGGATGTGAGTGTTGTTGGCAGTGTAGTTACCTGGAGGATGTGGCCAGAGCTATAAGCAGAGCCTGCAGAACCCCTCTGATGAATACAATGGGATTCTTCTTAGTTATTAACAGGTACATGAGGGGGAGGATAAAGAGTCCGTGCACAATCAGGCCACACACCACAGTAATGGCGTAAAAGCCTAGCTTTTTTCCGATAGCCGTGGGATCATCCATTTCAAGGATCTTTCCAGCAATGAGGAAAACTATGCCAAATGGGAAATACCTGTCAGAAAAGGAGACTGAGATTAATTATTTTTACTTTAATTATGTTAACAAAAAGACTCAATCTGCAGCTAAGTCATTTTATACAAAACCGTGTCCAGCCTAAGATCCAGGAACCCTCAGCTTTGTTCTATCATTTTCCCTTTCCCAATGTGCATAATACTTGGGTTGGGACCATTATCATTGTTACTGGGGCTACTGATTGCAAGCATCTCATTATTGACCTCCTCCTAGTGGTGGGAAATATATCCCATATATTATGGAGGATTGTGGGCCATCATAATTTTACATAACAAATTAAACTTTCATGATTCAGATAGGGCATGTAATTTTAAACAACTTTCCAATTTACTTTTATCATCAAATATGCTTTGTTCTCTTGGTATTCTTAGTTGAACGCAAAACCTAGGTAGGCTCATATGCTAATTTCTAAGCCTGTGAAGGCTGCCTCTAATATCAGTGCATTGTGACAGTTTTTCACAGCTGGACAGTGCTATTTCAAGTGTGCCATATAGATAACATTGTGTTCACTTCCGTGGAGTTACCTAGGAGTGAGCACTGATTGGCTAAAATGCAAGTCTGTCAAAAGAACTGAGATAAGGAGGCAGTCTGCAGAGGCTTAGATACAAGGTAATCACAGAGGTAAAAAGTATATTAATATAACTGTTCGTTATGTAAAACTGGTGAATTTGTAATAAAGGGATTTTCTATCTTTTTTAACAACAAAAATGTTGAAGTAGACTGTCCCTTTAAGTAAAGCCAACAAATTGGGCAGTTAAAGTTCACTATTTATTTGCCTCTTTTTCCTGTAATTTACATCTGAAAGTTGTGCTATTTCTACTCACAGTGCATATGCAATGAACAAAAGGGAGCACAGGTGTAAAAAAAGATTTGTTAAATCATTGTATAATGCACTATTGCTTGTATATAGTTAAAGACAGCTCCAGAGCAGCAATGCACTATGGGAGTTAGCTGACGACATCTGGTGAGCCAATGACAAGAGGCATATGTGTGCAGCCACCAACCAGCAGCTAACACTCAGTAGTGCATTGCAACTCCTGAGACTACCTAGATATGCTTTGCAACAAATGATGCCAAGAGAACAAAGCAAATTTGATAACAGAACCAAATTGAAAAATCTCTTAAAATTGCATGTTTTATCTGAAACATGAAAGCTTCATTTTGATTTTCAAGTATTTAAAGGGACACTGAACCCAAATTTTTTCTTTCGTGATTCAGATAGAGCATAACATTGTAAGCATCTTTCTAATTTACTCCTATTATCAATTTTTCTTCATTCTCTTTCTATCTTTATTTGAAAAAGAAGGCATCTAAGCTTTGTTCTTGGTTCAGGACTCTGGACAGCACTTTTTAAATGGTGGATGAATGTATCCACCAATCAGCAAGGACAACCCAGGTTGTTCACCAAAAATGGTCCGGCATCTAAACTTACATTCTTGCATTTCAAATAAAGATACCAAGAAAATGAAGACAATTTGATAATAGGAGTAAATTAGAAAGTTGGTTAAAATTGCATGCTCTATCTGAATCACGAAAGAAAATAATTGGGTTCAGTGTCCCTTTAAGGAAATTAAAATACGTACTTGCTTAATGTAAAAGAGGAATTTTTGGAAAAAAAAAAAAAAAAAAAAAGAGGAATTTTTGTTGTTGTTTTCTTTCATAAAGGTGGTGAGAGTCCATGAGCTTTTATTCCGGGGAATTCCACTCCTGACCACTAGGAGGAGGAAAGATTCCCAAAACTCCAAGAACCCTTAAAAACCCCTCCCACCTTACTGGAAACTAGTCTTATCTTTGCCTCTGCAGGAAGGTGAAGAATGGAGGTGCTCCAGATGCTCTTCTGTTAGAGGGATCCTAGGCCTGTGTCACGGGTTTTGCGGGGAACAGTCCCTAGCCTCCTCCTGTTGGATCCTCATTACTCCCTATATACATAGATCCGCTGCTGTCATGCGTAAAGAACTGGATTGGCTGTCTACTGGGAGCAGCATTGTTCTGCAAAGTCCAGTAGTGTGGTTGCCTGCTACCTAGGGGATTCAACTCAGAATTTGACATTATCAACTATTGGCAACATTGAAGTTTGCAAATGTTAGATTTATTCTGATGCATGGAGTGTACTATGCATAAATGGGTGTATATATGTGCATATATGTGCTTGTATATATTTACAGGGAGTGCAGAATTATTAGGCAAATTAGTATTTTGACCACATCATCCTCTTTATGCATGTTGTCTTACTCCAAGCTGTATAGGCTCGAAAGCATAATACCAATTAAGCATATTAGGTGATGTGCATCTCTGTAATGAGAAGGGGTGTGGTCTAATGACATCAACACCCTATATCAGGTGTGCATAACTATTAGGCAACTTCCTTTCCTTTGGCAAAATGGGTCAAAAGAAGGACTTGACAGGCTCAGAAAAGTCAAAAATAGTGAGATATCTTGCAGAGGGATGCAGCACTCTTAAAATTGCAAAGCTTCTGAAGCGTGATCATCGAACAATCAAGCGTTTCATTCAAAATAGTCAACAGGGTCGCAAGAAACATGTGGAAAAACCAAGGCGCAAAATAACTGCCCATGAACTGAGAAAAGTCAAGCGTGCAGCTGCCAAGATGCCACTTGCCACCAGTTTGGCCATATTTCAGAGCTGCAACATCACTGGAGTGCCCAAAAGCACAAGGTGTGCAATACTCAGAGACATGGCCAAGGTAAGAAAGGCTGAAAGACGACCACCACTGAACAAGACACACAAGCTGAAACGTCAAGACTGGGCCAAGAAATATCTCAAGACTGATTTTTCTAAGGTTTTATGGACTGATGAAATGAGAATGAGTCTTGATGGGCCAGATGGATGGGCCCGTGGCTGGATTGGTAAAGGGCAGAGAGCTGCAGTCCGACTCAGACACCAGCAAGGTGGAGGTGGAGTACTGGTTTGGGCTGGTATCATCAAAGATGAGCTTGTGGGGCCTTTTCGGGTTGAGGATGGAGTCAAGCTCAACTCCCAGTCCTACTGCCAGTTTCTGGAAGACACCTTCTTCAAGCAGTAGTACAGGAAGAAGTCTGCATCCTTCAAGAAAAACATGATTTTCATGCAGGACAATGCTCCATCACACGCGTCCAAGTACTCCACAGCGTGGCTGGCAAGAAAGGGTATAAAAGAAGAAAATCTAATGACATGGCCTCCTTGTTCACCTGATCTGAACCCCATTGAGAACCTGTGGTCCATCATCAAATGTGAGATTTACAAGGAGGGAAAACAGTACACCTCTCTGAACAGTGTCTGGGAGGCTGTGGTTGCTGCTGCACGCAATGTTGATGGTGAACAGATCAAAACACTGACAGAATCCATGGATGGCAGGCTTTTGAGTGTCCTTGCAAAGAAAGGTGGCTATATTGGTCACTGATTTGTTTTTGTTTTGTTTTTGAATGTCAGAAATGTATATTTGTGAATGTTGAGATGTTATATTGGTTTCACTGGTAAAAATAAATAATTGAAATGGGTATATATTTGTGTTTTGTTAAGTTGCCTAATAATTATGCACAGTAATAGTCACCTGCACACACAGATATCCCCCTAAAATAGCTATAACTAAAAACAAACTAAAAACTACTTCCAAAACTATTCAGCTTTGATATTAATGAGTTTTTTGGGTTCATTGAGAAGATGGTTGTTGTTCAATAATAAAATGAATCCTCAAAAATACAACTTGCCTAATAATTCTGCACTCCCTGTATATATATGCTCGTGTACACTTATGAGTATGCTTGTATCCATTCACCATACAGGGGGCACCAGCATATATTATTTATGATATAATATTTAAACACTCCTATGTGTATTATACTGTCTTACTCTAACCATCCCTTGTTCCATGGCTTAGAATTTTGATTAAGTGTGTATTTTTAAACACACTATAATTCTTTGTCATTTAAATTGTTTTTATCCTCACACATCAATATTCTTTATTTACTATTATTTAAGGTTATTTGTGAATTGATAATATTTAAATTTAGTATCAACCTAAGTGAGAAATTTATGACAAGTCATTTGTTTGGTAGTTTTTTTTCCGCTTATGTATCCACAAGTTAAATATATGTATATATTTCTCTCTAAGGGTTAAACGCTGGGAGTCATTTTTCTTTTACCACCTCCTTAGGGAGGAGTTAGGGGTTTTAAATAGTTTGCACCTACACAGGTGTAACATGTCTATGACTACAGCCAGTGAGGCTGAAACCGGTCAGACCTATTTTTGATACTCCCATCTGTTTACTGGAGTCTGCCATTTTTGTTATTTCTATTTTTAATATGTTCTAATAAACTCGTTTTTTATCAAACAGCACCTTGGTGTCTTGCTACAACTACTTTGGAACTCTTTTTGCTATGCCTATTTGGTAAGTATGGGGTTTATTTGTTGGTACTCACTTAGCCTATAGGATATTAGTAGGTACAGTTGGGATTGTACATCATAGCCAGGGGAATATATATATGTTTTTAGTTACTGGAATTGGACTACAGAAATCTTTATATAAATCTACACCCTATGCTCTATTAGCACGTCGGATTTTGCAAGCACGTTAAGTATAGTTTTGCGCTTGACAGCTTATTATTTCTTTTATATGTAGCTCTCTGTGTTTTGGGTTTTTGCGCACATTATTTGTCTTTGCTCTTGTCGGCTTGTTTTGTGCCTTGCCTGTTAGCGCACTTCGGTTAGTTTGCACGCGTTTGTATCAAGTTTCTTTACTGCTCTGATCTTTAGCATGATTCGGTTTCACACGTGTATTCTATTTATTTTGCGCACCTGTACGTTTGATCATCTTATCCTGGTTCTTAGCTTTAGTTTTTCCTCGTAGCCCTGTTTCGGGTAGGTACTCATCTTCACCACTGCTGGTTGGATGCTAAACGCTCCTTCACCTGCTTTAACCATATTTTATTGGGGGGGAGGAGTTTTTCTATTCTAACCTTTTGCTTCTTCTGAAGCAGCTTTTGGTAGGAAAGGCAGTGGTTTCTGGAAATTAATTATTGTTGTGTAGATATATCATGTTTTGCAGCATATATAAAAATAATATTTTTTTTGTATAAAGAGGAGTAAGAAAAATAATAATAAAGTTGAAAGTAATTTTTCTTATCCTGCTCTTATTACTTGTGGACCCCACAGCTTTGGTATTAGTTTTCCAGGAGTAATGGTTTGTGGACTCTCATCACCTTTATGAGAGAAAACTTAATTTGTGCTTTTCTGATAAATTAATTTCTTTCATGGTCCACAAGACCACACCCATTTTTATTAGATTTTTTTTATTGTACTTTTTTTCTGGAGGCGGTTCATGCATGCACCTCTTTTTTCCTGCTCTTGTCCTTTCCTACCTTTCTTCTTCTCTTTGCTTAGCTATTCATCAGGTTAGTTTCCAGTAAGGTGGGAAGGTTTTTTAAGGCCTCCTGGATTTTTGGGAATCATTGCCTCCTCCTAATGGTCAGGAGTGGAATTCCAATGAGTAATGGCTCATGGACTCTCACCACCATGAAAGAAACAAATTTATCAGGTAAGCGTAAATGAAAAAAACATTTTTATGCTTTTGGGATGTTTCAATATCCAGCAATATGGTATTTGCTTTTATAAGCCTGAAAGCAGTCTCTAATACTTTAGCAGTTTTAGCAACATCTTTCATGGGCAATAATAGCATGTTTATACAGTGCTCTTCCATATTCATAATATGTTTTTCTTCTGAGCTGAATGTCCCTTTAAGCACAGTACAGGTTGTCTCTATATATCTACACCACACTGAGTTCACTGTACAGTGACATCAATATAGTGTACAGGGGCATTAAAGCATGACATCACTGTGAGGTCACAGTGATGTCACATCAGCAGGGCATATGGGTAAAAAAAAAAAGCAGTTTAAAGACACCATCAAGATGTCAGAATGATGTCACACAGCACTGTAGAAAAATATATTAATGGCATTACCATAAGGTCAGAATGATGACACAGTTCAGTGCATTTAAACACCAGTTTGGCTATACTGTCTTTGATCCATATGTTCCAGTAAACGCGTTTGAATGTACTGTGCTGTTGGAGTCAGTTTTTGGTTTGTGCAGTGACCTTGTCCAAATTTGCACAGTTGAAAGACATTGGTTGCTGGAAATTGTTGTCACAGAATGGTGTTACATCAGTAGTGCAAAGGAAGACATTACAAAATGACAACACAAAAAACTCTGAATGATGTCACATCAGTAGTGCACAAGAAGATATTACAAAATGACATTCAGTAGTAAACTCAGAATGCTGTCACTCCAGTAGTGCACAGGAAGACATTACAAAATGGCATCACAATAAACTCAGAATGATGTCACACCAGTATTACACAGGGAGATATTACAAAATGACTTCACAATAAGATTAGAAAGAGGTAATGTTGTACTGTCACCCTATACACTACTGATGTGACATCATTCTGAGTTTATAGTGATGTCATTGTTTAACATATCCGTGTGCACTACTGATGTGACATCATTCTGAGTTTATAATGATCTCAGTTTGTAACATATCCGTGTGCACTACTGGTTTGACATCACACATCTCACACACAAACTTACAAAGGAGAACGGCATTAAACTCAGCACTTACCAAACAGCTACAGCCACAATTTTCATGACGGACTCGTTCAAGCACTGGCAGAAACTTACAAGAGGAACCCCACTGGTCCCCATACGCCCCAGCATTATACCTGCAAGACGCAGACGTTTACAAATGTCATCTTGCAATAGGTGTGACATTCACTTCACTGAGAGACTATAAGCTTTTCATAAATCACAGGGAACATTGTGCCCAGCTGACTTCTTAGTCTAGGTGTATTTCTTGTGCTACATAAGTCTATCCTTCTCTCATACACCTATCTACATGTCTATCCTTCTCTCATACACCTATCTACATGTGTATCCTTCTCTCATACACCTATCTACATGTATATCCTTCTCTCATACACCTATCTACATGTATATCCTTCTCTCATACACCTATCTACATGTGTATCCTTCTCTCATACACCTATCTACATGTATATCCTTCTCTCATACACCTATCTACATGTGTATACTTCTCTCATGCACCTATCTACATGTGTATCTTTCTCTAATGCACCTATCTACATGTATATCCTTCTCTCATACACCTATCTACATGTATATCCTTCTCTCATACACCTATCTACATGTGTATCCTTCTCTCAATACACCTATCTACATGTGTATCCTTCTCTCATGCACCTATCTACATGTCTATCCTTCGCTCATGCATCTATCTACATGTCTATCCTTCGCTCATGCATCTATCTACATGTCTATCCTTCTCTCATGCACCTATCTACATGTGTATCCTTCTCTCATACACCTATCTACATGTGTATCTTTCTCTCATGCATCTATCTACACATGTATCCTTCTCTCATGCACCTATCTACATGTGTATCCTTCTCTCATGCATCTATCTACATGTCTATCCTCTCATGCACCTATCTACATGTGTATCCTTCTCTCATGCATCTATCTACATGTCTATCCTTCTCTCATGAATCTATCTACATGTCTATCCTTCTATCATGCATCTATCTACATGTGTATCCTTCTCTTACATGTGTATCCTTCTATCATGCACCTATCTACATGTGTATCCTTCTCTCATGCATCTATCTACATGTCTATCCTCTCATGCACCTATCTACATGTCTATCCTTCTCTCATGCACCTATCTACATGTGTATCCTTCTCTCATGCATCTATCTACATGTCTATCCTCTCATGCACCTATCTACATGTCTATCCTTCTCTCATGCACCTATCTACATGTCTATCCTTCTCTCATGCACCTATCTACATGTGTATCCTTCTCTCATGCATCTATCTACATGTCTATCCTCTCATGCACCTATCTACATGTCTATCCTTCTCTCATGCACCTATCTACATGTGTATCCTTCTCTCATGCACCTATCTACATGTCTATCCTTCTCTCATGCACCTATCTACATGTGTATCCTTCTCTCATGCATCTATCTACATGTGTATCCTTCTCTCATGCATCTATCTACATGTGTATCCTTCTCTCATGCATCTATCTACATGTGTATCCTTCTCTTACATGTGTATCCTTCTATCATGCACCTATCTACATGTCTATCCTTCTCTCATGCACCTATCTACATGTGTATCCTTCTCTCATGCATCTATCTACATGTGTAGCCTTCTCTCATGCACCTATCTACAAGTCTATCCTTCTCACATGCACCTATCTACATGTGTATCCTTCTCTAATGCACCTATCTACATGTGTATCCTTCTCTCATGCACCTATCTACATGTTTATCCTTTTCTCATGTACCTATCTACATGTATATCATTCTCTCATGCACCTATCTACATGTATATCCTTCTCTCATGCACCTATCTACATGTATATCCTTCTCTCATGCACCTATCTACATGTATATGCTTCTCTCATGCACCTATCTACATGTGTATCCTTCTCTCATGCACCTATCTACATGTATATCCTTCTCTCATGCACCTATCTACATGAGTATCCTTCACTCATGCACCTATCTACACGTTTATCCTTCTCTCATGCACCTATCTACATGTGTATCCTTCTCTCATGCACCTATCTACATGTCTATCCTTCTCTCATGCACCTATCTACATGTGTATCCTTCTCTCATGCATCTATCTACATGTATATCCTTCTCTCATGCACCTATATACACGTGTATCCTTCTCTCATGCATCTATCTAAACGTGTATCCTTCTCTCATGCACCGAAAGAAACATGACATCTTATGAGGTTATGTTTCCTTTAGCTTATTATTCATTGTGTATTATTAAAGTACTATAAGTCCAGGAACTGATTTATATTTCAGACAGCCACAAGGCCTCCACTGCACCACCTCTCTTAGCAACTATGTACCAGATCTGAAGCAAACCTATCTATATATCTTTATCTATATATCTATCTATCTATCTGTCTGTCTGTCTGTATATCTATGTCTGTCTGTTGAATATCTATATATCTACATCTATCTATCAGCTAGATTACAAGTGAAATACTATTTAATGCTCCCACACAAACGATAACTGAACTAGAAGTAAGCTTTTTGAGCGTGTTGGGTTGTGTTCATATTATGGAGTTGAAAGTAAACTGTTTTCGCTCACACTAACGTGAAACGCATAAAAAGCCAAATTTAGAATATCGTGCATAAAATAACCTAATCCCCCATAGAATTTAATAGAACAAAAAAGTGGAAAAAAGCACCCTACTCACGTGCAAACCCGATCGCATATTCTCAAGTGTGCTAACCTGACATGAATATATTAATAATTCACATTCCAATGTTCTGCCCTTAGCAGAATATGTTCTATTTATTAATTTATAATATACATATTTCTACATATATCTGTGTTTTTTGTTGCACAAATATATATATATATATATATATATATATATATATATATATATATATATATAATGTATATACAGTGGGGCAAAAAAGTATTTAGTCAGCCACCAATTGTGCAAGTTCTCCCACTTAAGAAGATGAGAGAGGCCTGTAATTTTTATCATAGGTATACCTCAACTATGAGAGACAAAATGTGGAAACAAATCCAGACAATCACATTGTCTGATTTGGAAAGAATTTATTTGCAAATTATGGTGGAAAATAAGTATTTGGTCAATATCTAAAGTTCATCTCAATACTTTGTTATATATCCTTTGTTGGCAATGACAGAGGTCAAACATTTTCTGTAAGTCTTCACAAGGTTGTCACACACTGTTGCTGGTATGTTGGCCCATTCCTGCATGCAGATCTCCTCTAGAGCAGTGATGTTTTGGGGCTGTCGCTGGGCAACACGGACTTTCAACTCCCTCCAAAGGTTTTCTATGGGGTTGAGATCTGGAGACTGGCTAGGCCACTCCAGGACCTTGAAATGCTCCTTACGAAGCCACTCCTTCGTTGCCCGGGCGGTGTGGTTGGGATCATTGTCATGCTGAAAGACCCAGCCACGTTTCATCTTCAATGCCCTTGCAGATGGAAGGAGGTTTGCACTCAAAATCTCATGATACATGGCCCCATTCATTCTTTCATGTACACGGATCAGTCGTCCTATTCCATTTGCAGAGAAACAGTCCCAAAGCATGATGTTGCCACCCCCATGCTTCACAGTAGGTATGGTGTTCTTTGGTTGCAACTCAGCATTCTCTCTCCTCCAAACACAACGAGTTGTGTTTCTACCAAACAGATCTACTTTGGTTTCATCTGACCATATGACATTCTCCCAATCCGCTTCTGGATCATCCAAAGGCTCTCTAGCATACTTCAGTCGGGCCCGGACATGTACTGGCTTAAGCATGGGGACACATCTGGCACTGCAGGATCTGAGTCCCTGGCGGCGTAGTGTGTTACTGATGGTAGCCTTTGTTACGTTGGTCCCAGCTCTCTGCAGGTCATTCACTAGGTCCACCCGTGTGGTTCTGGGATGTTTGTTCACCATTCTTGTGATCATTTTACCCCACGGGTGAGATCTTGCGTGGAGCCCCAGATCAAGGGAGATTATCAGTGGTCTTGTATGTCTTCCATTTTCTAATTATTGCTCCCACAGTTGATTTCTTCACACCAAGCTGCTTGCCTATTGCAGATTCAGTCTTCCCAGCCTGGTGCAGGTCTACAATTTTGTTTCTGTTGTCCTTCGACAGCCATTTGGTCTTCACCATAGTGGAGTTTGGAGTGTGACTGTTTGAAGTTGTGGACAGGTGTCTTTTATACTGATAACAAGTTCAAACAGGTGCCATTAATACAGGTAATGAGTGGAGGACAGAAGAGCCTCTTAAAGAAGAAGATACAGGTCTGTGAGAGCCAGAAATCTTGCTTGTTTTTAGGTGACCAAATACAGTACTTATTTTCCACCATAATATGTAAATAAATTCTTTCCAAATCAGACAATGTGATTGTCTGGATTTGTTTCCACATTTTGTCTCTCATAGTTGAGGTATACCTATGATGAAAATTACACGCCTCTCTCATCTTCTTAAGTGGGAGAACTTGCACAATTGGTGGCTGACTAAATACTGTTTTGCCCCACTGTATGTATGTATATATATATATATATATATATATATATATATATATATATATACATGATTATATATAGGTATAGATATATATATATATATATATATATATATATATATATATATATATATATAGGACTATCTACTAAGAAATACATATAACATATTCTGCTATGTGCAGAACATTGGAATATTTAAATATTTACAGTAAATACACAGTATAACACTATTAAATAATGAATATTGCATAAATATGCGTTTACATGTTTTCATCTACTTAACTGCAAAGGGCTCCAATGCACTTATATGTCTATGTATGTGTACATATGTATATGTATATGTGGTTATATGTGTAAACTGTATATGTCTGTAAATATATATATATATATATATATATACACATATAACCACATAAATACATATGTACACACATATAAATAAATATATCTTTAGATATGTATGTCTCTTTATGTTAAAGCCCTTTGCTTTTTTAACACCTGAAATCTCATATCTTTCATCCCTATAACATTTTTTGTGCAATATTTTTTTTTAATAATGTTTATTAGATGGTGTTATTATGAGTGTAACTGTACTTTTACATGTATTTTTTATGTGATTTTTAACACTTTTTTGTTTTGGAAAAACAATTAACCAGAGCTAACCTGACGCGTGTTAACTTTAATTGCGCTCAAGCGATCACGTTTACTTTCAGCTTGTAATATGAGCGGAGAACCCGATACCCGCAAACAGACGCAATAAACCCCTCATAGCTCGCTCTTAACTGTTAACACGACACTCATAATCTGGCCCTATATCTGTCTGCCTATATCTGTCTATCTGTCGGTATCTATCTATCTATCTAACTATCTATCTATCCATCTACACACATACATCATTCTCTGAAAAATTCATGGAAAACTTGTTGGTATCTTAAAAGTTTTAAGTTTGACTTTTTGAATATATAGCTAGACACATTTCCAAGATATTGAACCTTTTAAACATACATCTTGATGTTAATTTCTGATAGAATATGTTTACTAATAAAGTCATTTGATTGTACAGGAAAATATTACAAAATGACATCACCACAAGGTCAGAATGATGTCACGTCAGTAGTGTACAGGGAAACTTTACAAAATGACATCACCACAAGCTCAGAATGATGTCACTTCAGTAGTGTACAGGGAGACATTACAAAATGACATCCCCACAAGCTCAGAATGACGTCAGTAGTGTACAGGGAAACATTTGAAAATGAGATCACAACATGTTCAGAATGATGTCAGATCAGTAGTTTACAGGGAAACATTACAAAATGACATTACTACAAGGTCAGAATGATGTCCCCTCAGTAGTGTACAGGGAAACATTACAAAATGACATCACAGAAGTTCAGAATGATGTCACATCAGTAGTGTACATGGATGCATTACAAAATGACTGCACCACAAGGTCTAAATGATGTCACATCAGTAGTCTACATGGAGACATAACAAAATTACATCACCACAAGGTAAGAATGATGTTGTGTTATTAGTGTACAGGGAGACATTACACAATGACATCACCACAAGGTAAGAATGATGTTGTGTTATTAGTGTATAGGGAGGCATTACAAAATTACATCACCACAAGCACAGAATGATGTCAAGTCAGTAGTTTACAGCCAAGAAACGTTACACAATTACATCACCACAAGCTCAGAATGTCATATTAGTAGTGTACAGGTAAACACTACAAAATGACATCACCACAAGCCCAGAATGATGTTACGTCAGTAGTGCACAAGGAGACATAACAAAATTACATCACCACAGGCTCAGAATGATGTCACTTCAGTAGTGCACAAGGAGACATTATAAAATTACGTCACCACAAACTCAGAATGATGTCACATCAGTAGTGAAACTTTGGAGATCAAATTACCAAATAACAGTGAAAATACAGTGATTTAACTAACACAATGAAGGGATGTAATGCAAGGTTTTGAAGTGTGATGTCAGAACTATGACATAAAAATACATTTTCATATTCCCATATTTCCACTGGACATATACTCCACCAACCCTTGGTTCTTGTTTATTCCTTGGATGTGCAACTTACATAAACACATACATTACTAATTGTGGAACCCAATGTACATGTTCTTCATGTTAGTGATGACAGACAACAGCCCCAAATATTGCACACAAAATAGCCAAAACATCTCTAACTGCTGTCTTATCTTTACTTCTCTTGGTAAGTGGGTTGTAAGATGTAGTTTTCAGGGTAAGTATCAATGTACAGTGTTGTCTAACTAGCTTGGTGATGCATTATTAGTTTCTATGATGATGTGGTGCTATCTCTGAATGAGTATCTACTGAAGCAAACAGAACCGACTCGATTTGTACGTTTTAGGGTTTTGGGTCTTTATTTTACCCCTTGTACAGTATAATAGAGCTGAGAGGTCCATTGTTTCTATTATCATATGTGACCACCGTTATCCATGATGTAAAAGGTGATGACTTTACCCATGGTGGCAGAGAAGATAACAATTCCCAGCACGTTCATGCCCTCACTGGTTCCTGGTTCTGATTTGTAGGTGATATCTGGGGAGGGAGTGATATCCAGGGCAAAGTTCTGGATGTGTGAACCATTCTCATCTTGAATGCCGTAAATAAGAATACGGTGTGTGATGGCCTCAGAGGAAGATGACTTTCCAGCCTTTACAACCGGTACATTCTTTGTGCGATACTGAAGTAAAAAACATGGTGGATTCCGTTACTATAAATCTATGTTACACGTTAAGCAGTATATTATAGGAACAGGGGCAGTAGGGTACTCAGTCCATTGGTTTGCTGAGTGGACCAAGACTATTGTCAGTAATTGAAGATAAGCTAATTGATTTAGTAGCAAGGGAACAAGATAATTAGGGTAACTCAGGTGCAGAAAAGTTGAGTCAAAGGCATTGGTAGAGCGAAATTATAGAAAAATGGATCTATTTAGATATGTGAAGTGAAAGGGAAGAACAATTTGAATAAGGGAAAGGTGTGGGTATCTATCCGCAGATTGTTGGAGAGGGGGGAATTTCTATTGTAAGTAAAAGGATAAAAGGCAGGTGCTTTCAGAGGACACATGTAAGCATCAGGATGTTGTGGGAATAAGGTGCAGCTGGCTTGTACCAGACACAACTCGGGAGCATAAACCATGAAAGGAAGAAAAAAAGCTTTTGTGATGTTTCTAAAATTGCCATTAAACACACTCACTGGAGGATCAGAGCCATAAGCATTCTGTGTATTTATTTTAAAAAAAGAACTTCTAAATAAACACACTGGGCATGTTTTCCTGGGAGCATAAATTGTTTTAACCTGATTTCCATATCTCACCCTCCCTTCTCTCATCCCCTATGGCAGAGCTTTCCAAACTTTTCATTTTGGTGACACACTTTTTAGACCTACATCATTTTGCGACACAGTAATTCAGTTGTACTATCAAACAGGAGGTTAAACTAACTTGTTTTAAGAGATACAGACACATACATAAATTATATAATAACAAAATGTATTTACAAGTAATAGTGTGTAAGTGCAAGAATAAAAAAACGTTTAATAACACCAATAGCTACTTACTATTTTAATGGGATGTATGAGGTTGATGGGATGAACACAGTTTATGAATATTTGGTGGAATATTAGACACTCGCATTTTTAAGCTTCCCCTTCCTATCCATATATCAAGAGCAGGAGCAGCAATGCACTACTGGGAGCTAGTTGCAAAAAAACCCCACTGACTTCTGACTTCAGCTCAGCGTTTAAGCTGCCGCCCTCAGAGCTTGGTGAGTGTGATTGACTACTGCCTGCGCTGCAAACACACTGCTGTCCCACTCACTGGCTACACATGCAGTCATGAGCCAATTAAGGAGACTACACATGCAGTCAGGAGCCAATGTGCCGCCAAAGCCACCAATGGGAATAGTTTCAGTTCCCACTGAGCTGTGCCAATAGGTTAAGATGATCTGTGACCCCCTAGGCATCAATCACGTGTCAACCATGTGATATGCGTAGCAGGCAGGCGGAAAGTCAGAAACCCCCAAAAAAAATAATTTAAAAAAATTTAAATTTTAAAAAAATTGTGCTGAAGCAGGGACACACCTACACACTGCTGCCGACACACTAGTGTGTCCCGACACACAGTTTGGAAAGCACTGCCCTATGGTGTCCTCTCATGAACTACGCTGTCTCCTTAGAAACACATTTTCCATCTATCTTCCCTGTGTCTAATCACAACCGCTCCTACAAGTCTCACTCTCACCTCCTGTCACTCACACTCCTACTACTGCTTGCTGCTGGTGACGTCTCCCCTAACCCTGGCCCTGCAGCGATCACCAAACTTCCACACACTCGTTCAGTCTCCCACTGCAAAAAACTCTCGGACACGCAATACTAACAATCTCATCTCCATTAACCCTCAGCGTTTATCCCCACTATTTTCTTGTGCTTTCTGGAACACTCGCTCTGTCTGCAACAAACTTACTTTTGTTCACGACCTGTTTGTTTCCAACGCTTTCAACCTTTTAGCAATTACTGAAACCTGGTTATCTTGACACTGCTTCCATTGCTATCCTCACACACAGTGGTAGCCACACACCTAGGCCTGGTGAGAAACATGGTGGCGGTGTTAGTATCTTACTTCCCCCCTGCTGCTCCTATCACCTATCTCCATTTCCATCTCTCTCCTTTTCTTCCTTTGAAGTCCACTGCATTTTCCTGTTTTCCCCCCTCTCTCTCTCAGAGTGCAGTTATCTATCGCCCCCCTGGACCCACCTCCCAATTCCTTGACAACTTTGCTGCCTAGCGTCCTCATTTTCTCTCTACAAATACACCTACTCTAATTCTGGGGGACTTCAACATCCCCATTGATAACCCATCTGCCCCTGCTACCTCTAAACTTCTCTCACTCACTAACTCCTTTGGCCTCTCACAATCCACCCTATTCCCTACTCACCGCAATGGACACTATTGATATTGTATTCTCCTATCTCTACTCTCTCTCTGATGTCGCCTGTTGCCCATTCCCTATCTCAGACCACCATCTGCTCACCGTTAATCTTAATATACAGGCTAAACCGACTTCTCCCCCTCGCTCCCGCAGAAATCTGCACACTGTGGATCCTCTCCAACTCTCCAAACTTATTCAAAAACGCCTCCCCCACACTTCCACAATATCCTGCCCTGACCTTGCTACAACCCACTATAACAATACTATCTCTTCTTGCTTCTCCCCTAATATGCAAAGCCCCATGTCATCAGCTCCAGCCCTGGCATTCTCAGCAAACACGCCACCTACAAAAATGCTCCGGCCCTGCTGAACGTGCCTGGAGGAAAGCCCGCTCTGAACTTGATTTCATCCACTATAAGTTAATTCTTTCACCTCTGCCCTTCACTTAGCTAAGCAAACCTACTTATCTTCTCTTATATCTACTCACTCGTCAAACCCTAAAAGATTTTTCTCCATTTTCAACTTTCTCCTCTGCCAACCTGCACCACCCCCTTCATCTGCATTTAGTGCTCAAGACCCGGCTGACTATTTTTTCAATAAAACACCATCCGAAGCAACATCCCAACACAAGCCTGCAATCTCCCAACTTTGCTCCCATTCACCCCCTCTGCCACTCTCTGCACCCTCCCCCCAACCACTGAGAGAGAAGTGGGTTCCTTATTGTCTTCCTCACACTTCACTACCTGCCCACTTGACCCTATTCCTTCACATCTAATACCTTCTCTGTCTTCCACCCTCACTCCAACTCTTACTCACATATTCAACCGATTCCTTTCTACCGGTTCATTCCCATCTTCCTTCAAACATGCAAAGGTCACCCCCATCCTCAAAAAACCCTCCCTCGACCCTAACTCTTCTGCAAACTACCGCCCCATATCACTGCTTCCGCTAGCTTCAAAAGTCCTTGAAAAACTAGTTTTCGATCGCCTAACCCACTTCCTGTCCTCCAACTAATGGCTTGACCCCCTGCTTCCGTTGCTACTCTCACATACAGTGGTCTCCACTTTAGCCACACACCTAGGCCTGGTGAGAAACATGGTGGCGGTGTTAGTATCTTACTTCCCCCTCCTGCTCCTATCAGTACCTATCTCCATTTGCATCTCTCTCCTTTTCTTCCTTTGAAGTCCACTGCATTTTCCTGTTTTCCCCCCCTCTCTCTCTCAGAGTGCAGTTATCTATCGCCCCCCTGGACCCACCTCCCAATTCCTTGACAACTTTGCTGCCTGGCGTCCTCATTTTCTCTCTACAAATACACCTACTCTAATTCTGGGGGACTTCAACATCCCCATTGATAACCCATCTGCCCCTGCTACCTCTAAACTTCTCTCACTCACTAACTCCTTTGGCCTCTCACAATCCACCCTATTCCCTACTCACTGCAATGGACACTCTATTGATATTGTATTCTCCTATCTCTACTCTCTCTCTGATGTCGCCTGTTGCCCATTCCCTATCTCAGACCACCATCTGCTCACCGTTAATCTTAATATACAGGCTAAACCACTTCTCCCCCTCGCCCCCGCAGAAATCTGCACACTGTGGATCCTCTCCAACTCTCCAAACTTATTAAAAAACGCCTCCCCCACACTTCCACAATATCCTGCCCTGACCTTGCTACAACCCACTATAACAATACTCTCTCCTCTTGCTCCTCCCCTAATATGCAAAGCCCCATGTCGTCAGCTCCAGCCCTGGCATTCTCAGCAAACACGCCACCTACAAAAATGCTCCGGCCCTGCTGAACGTGCCTGGAGGAAAGCCCGCTCTGAACTTGATTTCATCCACTATAAGTTAATTCTTTCACCTATGCCCTTCACTTAGCTAAGCAAACCTACTTATCTTCTCTTATATCTACTCACTCATCAAACCCTAAAAGATTTTTCTCCATTTTCAACTTTTTCCTCTGCCAACCTGCACCACCCCCTTCATCTGCATTTAGTGCTCAAGACCCGGCTGACTACTTTTTCAATAAAACACCATCCGAAGCAACATCCCAACACAAGCCTGCAATCTCCCAACTTTGCTCCCAGTCACCCCTTCTACCACTCTCTGCACCCTCCCCCCAACCACTGAGAGTGAAGTGGGTTCCTTATTGTCTTCCTCACACTTCACTACCTGCCCACTTGACCCTAATTCCTTCACATCTAATACCTTCTCTGTCTTCCACCCTCACTCCAACTCTTACTCAAATATTCAACCGATTCCTTTCTACCGGTTCATTCCCATCTTCCTTCAAACATGCAAAGGTCACCCCCATCCTCAAAAAACCCTCCCTCGACCCTAACTCTTCTGCAAACTACTGCCCCATATCACTGCTTCTGCTAGCTTCAAAAGTCCTTGAAAAACTAGTTTTCGATCGCCTAACCCACTTCCTGTCCTCCAACTAATGGCTTGACCCCCTGCAATCTGGCTTCTGTCCCCAACACTCAACTGAGACTGCCCTCACCAAGGTTGCTAACGATCTCCTTATTGCGAAAAACAACGGCTACTACTCTATAGATGTGACGAGACCAATCTCTCCACTGTGCATTGGAGGAGCCTGGTTGCCTGCCTGTTGCCTTTAGACTATGGCCCCATGTTGAAATGCTTACTTTTCCCCTGCAAAGACACGAAAGCCGGGTCATTCAGTACTTGCCCTATTTGAACAGTGATACCCCAGATAGCTATGCCATGTAGCCCATTTGTATAACGAAAGACTTTGGCTCCATGGCAATTGAACTGTATTTCTCTGTCTGTGATAATTACATCAACCATTGTGTAATATAATTGTATCAACCATTGTGTAAGATAATTGTATCAACCATGGTGTAAGGTAATTGAATCAACCATTGTGTAAGGTAATTGTATCAACCATTGTGTAAGGTAATTGCATCAACCATTGTGTAAGGTAATTGTATCAACCATTGTGTAAGGTAATTGCATCAACCATTGTGTAAGGTAATTGTATCAACCATTGTGTAAGCTAATTGCATCAACCATTGTGTAAGGTAATTGTATCCCAGGCAGAGGGGAGGGTTTTGTGTGGGAGTGTCTGAGAGTATTGTATGGGTTTATTGGTTGTTTTACAAAATCCTGTGCGTGGTACTAATGTGTAAGTATGTGTATATAAGAACAATAAACCCACAGCTCTGGCTGATTCCTGTTTTACCCTCAAGACGGAGCTTGGTCTCGTGTTTGGGGGGGAAGTGCTGCTTTGAATTGTTCTTTTGCCTGTTCCAGGAGAGAAGGATTTTGCGTATTTTCCCTGTTCAGTGTATTAACTGGGTTCGTGTGTTGCTATTCCCGTATTAAGGGCATCTTTCATCTGGTATTAACCCTCGATATCAGGGTTATACCGTTACAATACTCATCTTACTTGACCTCCTCCTACAAACTCTCAGCTCTCTTGGGCTCTGTGACACTGCCCTCTCCTGGATTCACTCTTAGCTCTCTAAAGGATCCTTCTCTGTCTCTTTTGCTGGTGACTCCTCCTCTCCATTGCCTCTGTCTGTTGGAGTACCTCAAGGCTCTGTTCTGGGTCCTCTACTTTTCTCTATTTACACTTCTTCGCTGGGTAAACTTATCAACAGCTATGGTTTCAATTATCACCTCTATGCTGATGATACCCAGATCTATCTATCCACCCCTGCCTTCTCTCCTTTTGTCAATTCTCACATCAGCGACTGCTTATCTGGCATTTCCTCCTGGATGCCCTCTCACCACCTAAAAATAAACATGTCCATTACCGAACTACTTCTAATCCCACTCTAATTCTACTCCAGTTTCTAATTTTTCTATCACTGTCGGTGGCACTACTATCTCCCAATCTCCCCAAGTCTGCTGCCTTGGAGTCACACTTGACTTAAATCTGTCCTTCATTCCCAACATCCAATTGCTCTCTTCATCCTGTTGCAACCACCTACGCAATATCTCCAAAATGTGTCCATTTCTTAACGCTGAAACTACGAAACAGCTAATCCACTCCCTGGTAATTTCCCAACTTGACTACTGTAATAACCTACTAACTGGCCTCCCTCTCCCCCTTCAATCCATCCTAAATGCTTCTGCCAGACTAATCCACCTCTCTCGATGCTCTGTATCTGCTGCACCTCTCTGTGAGTCCCTTCACTGACTCCCCATTCACAGCAGAATTAAATTCAAAATTTTCACCCTGACCTACAAAGCCCTCACCAATGCTGCCCCATCCTACCTGTCATCAACAAATATACTCCAGCCCGCCCCCTAAGATCCAAAAAGGATCTGCTCCTTGCCTCCTCTACCATCACCTCCTCCCATGCTAGACTACAGGATTTATCTTGAGGGCACCAACCCTCTGGAACGCACTTCCTCGAGCTGTCAGACTTTTCCATAACCTGTCTTCCTTTAAACGCTCCCTAAAGACCTTTTTGTTTAGGGAAGCTTATCACCCAACTCACTAACAAATTAATTTCAATTAATCAACAATTGCCCTCATCTAACTCCTCACTAACATCATTCTCACCTTTGCAGTCCTCACCTCCTGTTTCTCATCCTCCTACCCATCTAGATTGTAAGTTCCCACGGGAATAGGGCCCTCAATTCCCCCTGTATTTATCTGAAAATGTTTGTCTTATATTGTATCATTTCACTGTTTGTACTTATATCTTCGTACCCATGGACAGTGCTGCGGAATCTGTTGGCGCTTTATAAATAAAGAATAATAATAATAATAATAATTTCCATTAATGAAACGCTAAATCTAGTTCTATTAATGATGAACTACCTATTGTTTACCCTACGCATACTAGACAATAACTGAAGCCTCTAGTAACAGCATTTATTTTACCGCACTGGGGCGTTTGCGGATCCAAGGCATGGGGGCCCATTTATCAAGTTCCGGATGGAGCTTGAGGGTCTGTTTCTCTGGCAAGCCTGTAGGCTCGCCAGAAACACCAGTTATGAGGCAGCGGTCTAAAGACCGCTGCTCCATAACCTGTCCGCCTGCTCTGAGCAGGTGGACAGACATCGCCGCATTTCAACCTGATCAAGTACGATGGGGTTGATTGACACCCCCCTGCTGGCGTATTGCTCTCTGCATTCAGCGAGGTCTGTCGGACCTGATCCGCACTGTTGGATCAGGTCCGCTAGACCTTTGATAAATATCCCCCTTAGTGTGAGTGTGTATTTAAATACCTAAAGATGGCAATTTCACAAATACTTACAAATATGTTTTTTTTTATTTACATGCACTCTCATTGTTTATTGCATTGTTATGAAACAAGTGTAAGGGCATCACAATGCAGCATAAACTTCAAAAGACTTTCAGTGGTTTTATTTGCATCTTTATGATTCACCTAAAGGGACAGTTTAGTCAAAATTAAACTTTCATGATTTAGATAGGGCATGCAATTTTAAAAAAAACTTTCCAATTTACTTTTATCATCAAATTTGCTTAGTTCTACTGGTATTCTTTGTTGAAAGCTAAACCTAGGTAGTCTCATATGCTAATTTCTAAGCCCTTGAAGGCCACCTCTTAACACACAAGAATAAAACACAAGGAAATACAACAGAGAATAAAGTACACACAAATACAACACAGGGGAAGACAACACAAAGCAAAGTAACACACATGAATAAAACTCAGGAAAATACAACAGGGAGTAAAGTAACACACATCAATAAAACACAGGGAAATACAACAGGGAGTAAAGTAACACACATGAATAAAACACAGGGAATAAAACAGAGAGTAAAGTAACACACATGAATAAAACAAAGAGAAATACAACAGAGAGTAAAGTAACACACATAATTAAATGATAGGGAAATACAGGAGAGTGTAAAGTAACACACATGAATAAAACACATGGGAATAAAACAAAGAGTAAAGTAACACACATGAATAAAACCAAGAGAAATACAACACAGAGTAAAGTATCAAACCTGAATAAAACAAAGCGAAATACAAAAGAGAGTAAAGGAACACACATGAATAAATTACATAGTATACAACACAGATTAAAGTAACACACATGAATAGAACACAGGGAATACAACAGAGAGTAATGTAACACACATGAATAAAATACAGGGGAATACAAAAGAGAGTAAAGTAACACACAGGAATAAAACACAGGAATACAACAGAGAGTAAAGTAACACACATGAATAAAACACAGGGGAATACAACAGAGAGTAAAGTAACACACATGAATAAAACACAGAGAATGCAACACAGATTAAAGTAACACACATGATTAAAACACAGGGGAATACAACAGAGAGTAAAATAACACATGAAAAAAGGGGAATACAACAGAGAGTAAAGTAACACACATGAATAAAACACAGGGGAATACAACAGAGAGTAAAGTAACACACATGAATAAAACACAATGAAAATAAAACAGAGAGTAAAGTTACACACATTAATAAAACACAGGGAAATACAACACAGAGTAAAGTAACACACACAAAGAAAACACAGGGGAAGAAAACACAAAGTAAAGTAACACACAGGAACAAAACACAAGGAAATACAACAGAGAGTAAAGTAACACACAAGAATAAAACACTAGGAAATACAACTGAGAATAAAGTAACACACAAATAAAACACAGGGGAAGACAACACAAAGTAAAGTAACACACATCAATAAAACACAGGGAAATACAACAGGGAGTAAAGTAATACAAATGAATAAAACACAAGGTAAATACAACAGAGAGTAAAGTAACACACATGGGAATAAAACAGAGAGTAAAGTAACACACATGAATAAAACAAAGAGAAATGCAACAGAGAGTAAAGTAACACACATGAATAAAATAGAGTATACAACACAGATTAAAGTAACACACATGAATAGAACACAGGAAATACAACAGAGAGTAAAGTAACACACATTAATAAAATACAGGGGAATACAAAAGAGAGTAAAGTAACACACAGGAATACAAAAGAGAGTAAAGTAACACACATGAATACAACACAAGGGAATACAACAGAGAGTAAAGTAATGCACATGAATAAAACACAGGGAATACAATAGAGATTAAAGTAACACACATGAATAAAACACAGGAGAATACAACACAGATTAAAGTAATACACATGAATAAAACACAGGGGAATACAACAGAGAGTAAAGTAACACACATGAATAAAACATTGGAGAATACAAAATATATAAAAGTAACACACATGAATAAAACAAAGGGGAATACAACAGGGAGTAAAGTAACACATATGAATAAAACATTGGACAATACAAAATATATAAAAGTAACACACAGGAATAAAACACGGGAATACAACAGAGAGTAAAGTAACACACATAATTAAATTATAGGGAAATACAGGAGAGTGTAAAGTAACACACATGAATAAAACACATGGGAATAAAACAAAGAGTAAAGTATCACACCTGAATAAAACAAAGCGAAATACAAAAGAGAGAAAAGGAACACACATGAATAAATTACATAGTATACAACACAGATTAAAGTAACACACATGAATAGAACACAGGGAATACAACAGAGAGTAATGTAACACACATGAATAAAATACAGGGGAATACAAAAGACTGTAAAGTAGCACACAGGAATAAAACAGAGAGTAAAGTAACACACATTAATAAAACACAGGGGAATACAACAGAGAGTAAAGTAACACACATGAATACAACACAGAGAATGCAACACAGATTAAAGTAACACACATGATTAAAACACAGGGGAATACAACAGAGAGTAAAATAACACACATGAAAAAAGGGGAATACAACAGAGAGTAAAGTAACACACATTAATAAAACACAGGGGAATACAACAGAGAGTAAAGTAACACACATGAATAAAACACAACGTAAATAAAACAGAGAGTAAAGTTACACACATTAATAAAACACAGGGAAATACAACACAGAGTAAAGTAACACACACAAATAAAACACAGGGGAAGAAAACACAAAGTAAAGTAACACACAGGAACAAAACACAAGGAAATACAACAGAGAGTAAAGTAACACACAAGAATAAAACACAAGGAAATACAACTGAGAATAAAGTAACACACAAATAAAACACAGGGGAAGACAACACAAAGTAAAGTAACACACATCAATAAAACACAGGGAGTAAAGTAATGCACATGAATAAAACACAAGGTAAATACAACAGAGAGTAAAGTAACACACATGGGAATAAAACAGAGAGTAAAGTAACACACATGAATAAAACAAAGAGAAATGCAACAGAGAGTAAAGTAACACACATGAATAAAACACAGAGTATACAACACAGATTAAAGTAACACACATTAATAAAATACAGGGGAATACAAAAGAGAGTAAAGTAACACACAGGAATACAACAGAGAGTAAAGTAACACACATGAATACAACACAAGGGAATACAACAGAGAGTAAAGTAACGCACATGAATAAAACACAGGGAATACAATAGAGATTAAAGTAACACACATGAATAAAACACAGGAGAATACAACACAGATTAAAGTAATACACATGAATAAAACACAGGGGAATACAACAGAGAGTAAAGTAACACACATGAATAAAATATTGGAGAATACAAAATATATAAAAGTGACACACATGAATAAAACAAAGGGGAATACAACAGGGAGTAAAGTAACACACATGAATAAAACATTGGAGAATACAAAATATATAAAAGTAACACACATGAATAAAACACGGGAATACAACAGAGAGTAAAGTAACACACATGAATGTGTTACACTATAAGGTAACAAAAAGCAATCTAAAGCAAAACAAATTGAAAGCCAGCTACATAAGATGGTAAAGTGATGCACAGATGCCTGTGTCACTGATACACATATATACAACCCGCACATTACGATAAGTTACATAAAAAAGAAATATCACAGTTATATCCAGCTGTAACTGACCTGCTTGAAAGTCGCTTCGACAAGATTTGCTGGAAACATATTCCTTTGGAAGCAAACAGAAAGAATCACATTATATTTGTGTAAAACATATATGTATATACTGACAGGAGAGCAATTTATATCTGTATATACTGACTTCTGTATATACTGACTGCAGAGCAATTTATATTTGTATATACTGACTGCTGTATATACTGACTGCAGAGCAATTTATATCTGTATATACTGACTGCTGTATATACTGACAGCAGTGCAATTTATATCTGTATATACTGACTGCTATATATACTGACTGTAGTGCAATTTATATCGGTATATACAGGGAGTGCAGACTTATTAGGCAAGTTGTATTTTTGAGGATTAATTTTATTATTGAACAACAACCATGTTCTCAATTAACCCTAAAAACTCAATATCAAAGCTGAATATTTTTGGAAGTAGTTTTTTAGTTTGTTTTTAGTTTTAGCTATTTTAGGGGGATATCTGTGTGTGCAGGTGACTATTACTGTGCATAATTATTAGGCAACTTAACAAAAAACAAATATATACCCATTTCAATTATTTATTTTTACCAGTGAAACCAATATAACATCTCAACATTCACAAATATACATTTCTGACATTCAAAAACAAAATAAAAACAAATCAGTGACCAATATAGCCACCTTTCTTTGCATGGACACTCAAAAGCCTGCCATCCATGGATTCTGTCAGTGTTTTGATCTGTTCACCATCAACATTGCGTGCAGCAGCAACCACAGCCTCCCAGACACTGTTCAGAGAGGTGTACTGTTTTCCCTCCTTGTAAATCTCACATTTGATGATGGACCACAGGTTCTCAATGGGGTTCAGATCAGGTGAACAAGGAGGCCATGTCATTAGATTTTCTTCTTTTATACCCTTTCTTGCTAGCCACGCTGTGGAGTACTTGGACGCGTGTGATGGAGCATTGTCCTGCATGAAAATCATGTTTTTCTTGAAGGATGCAGACTTCTTCCTGTACCACTGCTTGAAGAAGGTGTCTTCCAGAAACTGGCAGTAGGGACTGGGAGTTGAGCTTGACTCCATCCTCAACCCGAAAAGGCCCCACAAGCTCATCTTTGATGATACCAGCCCAAACCAGTACTCCACCTCCACCTTGCTGGCGTCTGAGTCGGACTGGAGCTCTCTGCCCTTTACCAATCCAGCCACGGGCCCATCCATCTGGCCCATCAAGACTCACTCTCGTTTCATCAGTCCATAAAACCTTAGAAAAATCAGTCTTAAGATATTTCTTGGCCCAGTCTTGACGTTTCAGCTTGTGTGTCTTGTTCAGTGGTGGTCGTCTTTCAGCCTTTCTTACCTTGGCCATGTCTCTGAGTATTGCACACCTTGTGCTTTTGGGCACTCCAGTGATGTTGCAGCTCTGAAAATATGGCCAAACTGATGGCAAGTGGCATCTTGGCAGCTGCACGCTTGACTTTTCTCAGTTCATGGGCAGTTATTTTGCGCCTTGGTTTTTCCACACGCTTCTTGCGACCCTGTTGACTATTTTGAATGAAACGCTTGATTGTTCGATGATCACGCTTCAGAAGGCTTTGCAATTTTAAGAGTGCTGCATCCCTCTGCAAGATATCTCACTATTTTTGACTTTTCTGAGCCTGTCAAGTCCTTCTTTTGACCCATTTTGCCAAAGGAAAGGAAGTTGCCTAATAATTATGCACACCTGATATAGAGTGTTGATGTTATTAGACCACACCCCTTCTCATTACAGAGATGCACATCACCTAACATGCTTAATTGGTAGTAGGCTTTCGAGCCTATACAGCTTGGAGTAAGACAATATGCATAAAGAGGATGATGTGGTCAAAAAACTCATTTGCCTAATAATTCTGCACTCCCTGTACTAACTGCTGTATATACTGACTGCAGGGCAATTTATATCAGTATATACTGACTGCTGTATATACTGAATGCAGAGCAATTTATATCTGTATATACTGACTGCTGTATATACTGACTGCAGAGCAATTTATATCTGTATATACTGACTGCTGTATATACTGACTGTAGTGCAATTTATATCTGTATATACTGATTGCAGTGCAATGTATATCTGCATATACTGACTGCTGTATATACTGACTACAGAGCAATTTATATTTGTATATACTGGCTGCTGTATATACTGACTGCAGAGCAATTTATATCTGTATATACTGACTGCTGTATATACTGACTGCAGTGCAATTTATATCTGTATATACTGACTGCTGTATATACTGACTGCAGAGCAATTTATATCTGTATATACTGACCGCTGTATATACTGACTGCAGTGCAATTTATATCTGTATATACTGACTGCTGCATATACTGACTGCAGTGCAATTTAGATCTGTATATACTGACTGCAGAGCAATTTATATCTGTATATAATGAAAGCAGAGCAATTTATATCTGTATATACTGACTGCTGCATATACTGACTGCAGAGCAATTTATATCTGTATATACTGACTGCTGTATATACTGACTGCAGAGCAATTTATATCTGTATATACTGACCGCTGTATATACTGACTGCAGTGCAATTTATATCTGTATATACTGACTGCTGTATATACTGACTGCAGAGCAATTTATATCTGTATATACTGACTGCAATGCAATATGCATCTGTATATACTGACTGCAGAGCAATATCATACCTCCGAAACATTTCAAAATTCAAAAGAGGGCCCCCCCCCGCGGCAAAAAAAAATTGAAATGTGGTTGGCGGGGCTTAAAAAATCATAAGACCAAAGTAATTTAAATAAAATTCTAAATAAAGTCATATATTTTAATACACTTAGGAAGCAAATCAAACACAAGCTCAAATCACTGGTATGGCTGTGTGATCTATGTATTTAATTAGCCTTTGCAGAGACATTGCTAAATATTTTTTATCTTAATTGGACATTTAATAATAAATTATTTAAAACTGCTCTCTGCATTCCCCATTAATATTCTAGATTCTGGCCTTTAAAGTCAGCAAAAAATGCACAGTAGCCCACTACATAGCATACACTTACACATGCAGATACACACACACACTACATAGCATACACTTATAAATGTAGATACACACACACTACATAGCATACACTTATACATGCAGATGCACACCCTACATAGTATACACTTATACATGCAGATACACACACACACACTTACAAAGCATACACTTATACATGCAGCATACACTTATACATGCAGATACACAGACACTACATAGTATACACTTATACATGCAGACACACATACACTACATAATACACTTATACATGCAGATACACACACACTGCATAGTATACACTTATACATGCAGATACACACACACACACACACACATTACAAAGCATACACTTTATACATGCAGATACACACACACACATTACAAAGCATACACTTATACATGCAGCATACACTTATACATGCAGATACACAGACACTACATAGTATACACTTATACATGCAGACACACATACACTACATAATACACTTATACATGCAGATACACACACACTGCATAGTATACACTTATACATGCAGATACACACACACACACACACACATTACAAAGCATACACTTATACATGCAGATACACACACACACCATTACAAAGCATACACTTATACATGCAGCATACACTTATACATGCAGACACACACACTACATAGCATACCACTTATACATGCAGATACACACTTATATATGCAGATACACATACACACACTACATAGCTTACATTTATACATGCAGACACACACACAACTACATAGCATAAACTTATACATACAGATAACACACACAGTTATGGATACAGATAGTCACACCGACATACTACATCATATATGGGTATCTGTAATTTTATTGTATGGGGTCCTGGGGTTGGCAAGCACATTAGCTGGCAGTCTGCGGCTGCCAACTGTTCGTTTACCTTGGTATTTAGCACTGCTCATTGTATAAAACTGAAGGCACGCTAGTATTATCATCAGGGGTTAGACATCATCACTACCAGAGGTAGGTTAGAGAGGTCACCATTACCCGTGGTCTTTGCCATCTAGCATTGTATTCAGGGAGAAGGGTTGTGTCTGGTTGTTTGTAATAGTTTTCTAGATAGGTAGAGATGATTTTGAATTGTTTTTTGTTGGTGGCAGAGAGATTCAAATATAGTCAAGGGTCTGAGTAAGTCTGATTTGTATGGGCTTGTGTAAATGAAATGTGAGATCTGGGCATATTTAACCCAGTTGGTAGAGAAAATATTCTCTTGATTTCAAAGTTGGTCTCTCCTGAGTAATTTGCCATCTGAAATGAAGGTAGCTATAGGGACTGTATGGTCTCATTCTTGTAATCTTTGGTAACCTTTGTCTTATACCGCCCACTAATTCCGGACATTTAGGGGATATGGGGAACATTGGTGAGCGTGTGGATGTAATTTTGCATCCCAAATTAGCTATGTGATCCCATGTGTGAAAGAGGTGTTTGTGAATTTCTAGATAATAGAATTGGGAGTCTGGAATCTCTCGGAACCAACAGAGTGACCCACCCTTGGAACTTTCAAAATATTCTAATCTATTGAAACCTACGCTTTGGTATCAGTCCATATGTGCCAGTCTAATACTCTTTGTAAAGTCACTACGTTATAGTAGTCTTGAATGCTCGGGAGACCTAGGCCTCCTGCTTCCTGTGGTTCTGTAAAGTGTTTGGTGTTTGATACGTGGTTTACTTTCCCTCCAAATATATGTTTATTATTCTCTGCATTTGTGAAATATACCAATTTGATATGTGTATTGGGATGGATTAGAGAATATACAGGATTCTTGGTAAAGTCGTCATTTTAATGGACTGAATACGTCCCCACCATGAGATGGGTTTGGAACTCCATTCGTTTAAGTCTGTGTGGGTACTTCAGAGTAATGTAGTGTAGTTTCTGTCAATGAGTGTTGTGTAGTTGGTAAAAGATATACGTTCCTAAATATTTAAAGGGACAGTCAACACCAGAATTTTTGTTGTTATAAAAAGATAATCTCTTAATTACCAATTCCTCAGTTTTGCATAACCAAACAGTTATAATTTTACACGTTTTACCTCTGTAATTACCTTGTATCTCGCCTCAGCAGACTGCCTGCTTATTTCAGTTCTTTTGAAAGACTTGCAGTTTAGCCAATCAGAGCTGTCTCCATGGTAAATTCACATGCATGAGCTCAATGTTATCTATATGAAACACATGAACTTATACCTCTAGTGGTGAAAAACTATCAAAATGCATTTAGATCAGAGGCGGGCCTTCAAGGTCTAAGAAATTAGCATATAAACCTACTAGGTTTAGCTTTCAACTAAGAATACCAAGAGAACAAAGCAAAATTGGTGATAAAAGTAAAATGGGAAGTTGTTTAAAATTACATGCCCAATCTGAATCATTAAAGTTTTTTTTGGACTTGACTGTCCCTTTAATGGCTTCTTTTTGTATCCGGAGTGGGCATATAGTTTTTAATCGGTTAAATTCTACCTCAGAAAGAGAAATATTCAATATTTCTGTTTTCTGCATGTTTACCAAAAAAAAACAGAGAACTCCCCAAAAAATGGGTAAGTTCTTTGCAGATCTCCAGGATCGAACTTGCTGGCTCTGTAACAGTAAACAACACATCGTCCGCGTAGATCGCTATTTTAAAGTCATTATCTCCTATCGTTATCCCTTTTATCCTATCGTTAGATCTTATTTTCGAGGCTAATATTCCATTGATAAGATAAACAAGGTGGGAGATAGGGGACATCCCTGGTCGAGTACTGTGCTAATTTAAAAAGGTTTGGATAACATTCCATTTGCTTTTACCCTGCCGAGGGGGAGGAATATAGGCTAAAAATGCACTTTATCATAGTGTATCCAAACCTAAAGCCCTCCAATGTCGATTTTTAGAAATCCCCAATCAATCCAATCGAAGGCCTTCTCTGCGTCCTGGTGGCGAGAAACACTGACTTTTTTTTATGTTCTTTAGCGTAAGCCGCCAGAGTTATTGCTCTAATTGTGTTGTCTCTCGCCCCCCGATGCGGGACAAAGCCCACATGCTCTACATGAACCAGATCCGCCAGGACTGTGTTTATATGTTTTGATAATATTTTGCCCAAAATGTTTAAATCTGCGTTTAAAAGGGATATAGGCCGATAATTGCTCATTTCTACTGGCGATCTGCCTGGTTTTGGTATTACTGCAATGAATGCTTCTTGTATAATTATGGAATTAATTTGCTTGGAATATGGAGTGTAAGTGTTGAGCTAATATAGTCTTAAAAGATTTGTAGTAGGAATTTGTGTACCCGTCTGGGCCAGGAATCTTCCCTGTCGTTAGACCCTCTATTGTGGTCAGTATCTCTGCCATAGTTATTGGTCCATCTAACGTATTAGCTTGTGTTTGAGTAAGTTTAGGGATATCTGTTCTTTTTTATATACCTGTCTCTGTTATCTGCATGTAGGGGTGAGTCATTTTTGTCTAAATTATATAAAAGTTTATAATATTCACTAAATCGATTTGCTATTTATTTGCTATCGTATATCAAAGAACCTTTAGCTGATTTAGTTTGTGTAAATGGTATTTAGTAATAGCTGCTTTAGGAGTTCTGGCTAAGAAGCTACTTGCACGATTTCCTATGTAGAAGAAACATTTTTCTAATATATAGAGCTTTTCTTTGAGCTTCTTTGGTCAGAATAAAATGTAGCTCTTTTCTTGCCTTTGTTAAAGATATTAGTGTCTTGGTGTCCTTTGGGGGTAGCTTTGTATTGTAATTCTAATGTGTTAATTTGTGTGGTCCACTGGTGAATTGCTTTATTGTATGCTTTCCTCCTTGTCACTGTTTGTTTTATGCATTCCCTCTTACAACTTCCCTATGAGCTTCCCACACCGTGAAGGGTGAATGTCTGCAGTGGTGTTTAAAGGCAAAATATTCCTTGATGTGGTTTGTAAGATGAGTGAGTGTCTGCAGATTGCCCAATAGAGAGGCATCAAATTTCCAGATGTATGGGGTAATTGCGCAATTAGGCCAGTCTAGTGTAAGTGTCATCGATGCGTGATCCAACCAAATTATTGAGCCAATGTCTGAGTCCTTAGCTAGTCTCAAGTGTGTTTGGTATATATAAATAAGTAGTCCGATCCGTGAGTACTGGGCCCATGGATTGGAATAGAAGGTATAATATTGTTGTGTGGGGTGATGAATCCTCCAAACATCTATTAAGCCCAGCTGTTTTAAAGATGGTATATTATATTGGGGGGGTCTGGAAGTTGGGTTTTGGTTTTGTGGTTGAGGAATCTAGTGTAGGATCTAGGATTAAATTGAGATGATCTCCCATGATGAATACTCCCTTCCTATGTTCTAAGATTAATGTTAGAAGTTTTCTAAAAAAGGAGACTTTGTTGTTATTTGGAGCATAGACATTTACCAGTGTTACTGGTCGTTTGAAATAGGATGCGTAATAGTATTAGTATCATGCCATCTTTGTCTGTTATTTTGTATTTCTTTGCCCGTCTTTAAGGATGGAAGTTTTGGTTGTGGTATGTTCAAACAGGAACAAAATCTGCAATGTTGTCTGATTCTTGGTATATTATAATTTTATTGTCCTTAGTGACTCGAAGCGAGAATGGGAACCCCCATCTGTATGGTATTCCCAATACTAAGATGAAGTGTAAGATATCTTGCCTCTCGTCGTTTAGTTAGAGTCACTGGGCTAAGGTCTGGAAATATTTGTATATCTGAACCTTAAAAAGAAATTGGGGCTTTTTTTGGCAGCTGTAAGGATATTTCCTTTGTCTTGAAATGTATGGAATCTGATGATGACATCTCTTGGGGGATCTGTTTGTGGGGGTTTCGGTCTTAATGCTCTATTGAGGAAGGTTTTACCGCTGATACTTCTTCCGATATACCCCCTTATTCGGATGTTTTGTCTCCTGTTTCTGTTGTCGAGATCTTCGACTTGTGTCTGAAGTTGTGTGATCGCAGTATTTTGGTATTGAATGGTTTGAGCCATTTTGTCTGCCTCTCTGGAGGATTTCTCTGATTGATCTTCCAAGGATTGCACTCTTTGACCTATGTCTTTGATATCTCTTTTGATCTCTGAGAGATTTTCTTTTATCATCTGTCCTACTTGGGCCATAAAGATTAAAAATATTCCTTGGTTGGTAGAAGATTGAGGTCTGCCTTAGTGATAGAACTGAGTTATGATTGAGTTATGTGACTTGTCTCTTCTGCTTCCTCTGTTTCCAGAGAATGGATGGGTGAAGATGCTGTTACTGACGCCTCTATAGCGTTAAAATAATTGTTCATTTGGGCTTCAGGTGTGCTTGGTGGTTTATTTGGCTTATCAGTTTTTGAGACTCTCCTGGTAGCCATTTTTAGTGATTTGAAAGCGTGTTTGTTATTTACGGCGTCTAGAGGCACTAATTAGGGGTTTCAGTCCTTATTTGTTTTTTAGTTATAGTAAGCACAAAGTGTTTTTGTTATGTAAGGTTAATTGTGACGAACTGAGTTATTAGAAACCACCAGTTCTTCCTCTTTTCCTGTATTAGACACAAGAGGTAATATGATGAATACAATTGCTATGGCCTCCACAATAACTGTGTGGTTCATTGTCTCTTGTCCTTTTCTTGCCCTGTTTTCATCTTTGTGTAATTAAGATAGGGGATCATTTTTACCCTCATGGGGCCGCGTGGCTGTTACTATAGGCTCTAGGCCTCCAGCATGGCGTCGTTCAAATCTGCATCTTAAGCTTGCCGTAAGGGTTTTATGTGCGGTGTCTGAGCCATTCACTGTTGTCTGTGTTTAGGAGGTTAACTGCAATCTCACCTGCAGATGATCTCAGTGTTTGATTAGTGACTGCTGTCCTGCAGGGTCCTCCGCAGCTCCGTTTTATGCAGGCCCTCATGCCGTTATGACCTGTGCCGGTGTTAACCAGTGTCTAGGGATTTTGGAGTTATGCCAGCTTTTTCTCTGGGTGTTAACGGTGGTCAAGCTTTTTTTTGCTATGCACGATCTTGTTCTAACGCCACCAGGATAGCCAATGCACATGAAGGTGACACAAAGCTTCACTTTAACGCGGCCATCTTCCCCGTAGGCCAGCTCGGCTCCCTGCAGAGCAATTTATATCTGTATATACTGACTACAGATAACTTTATTTATCTAAATAATGACTGCAAAGCAATGTGCAGCAGCATCTGTATATACTGACTGCAGATGAATTTATATATGTTAATACTGACTGCAGAACAAATTATATCTGTATATAACTGACCTGCAGAGCAACTTATATCTGTATATACTGACTGCTGCATATAATAACAGCAAAGCCGTTTATACTCTGTATATACTGACTGCAGAACAAATTATATCTGTAATATACTGACTGATGATTGCTGAAGAATTTATATTTGTATGTACCTGACTGCAGAGCAATCTGCATCTGAATATACTGATTGCAGAACAATTAATATCTGTATATTTTTGACTGCTATATAAAGTGATTGCAGAGCAATGTGTATCGAATATACAACCTGCAGTGCAATTTATATCTGTAAATTACAGACGGCAGAACAATTAACATCAATATATATATAGTCTGCAGAACAATGTCTGTCTATACACAATGATGAAGAGCAATAACTCTGAACACACTGATGCAGAACAATAACTCTCTGTATAAACTGATGCAGAGCAATAACTCACTGTATACACTGATTGCAGAGCAATAACTCACTGTATAAACTGATGCAGAGCAATAACTCACTGTATACACTGATGCAGAGCAATAACTCACTGTATACACTGATGCAGAGCAATAACTCTGAACACACTGATGCAAAGCAATAACTCACTGTATACACTGATGCAGAGCAATAACTCTCTGTGTTAATACTGATGCAGAGCAAATAACTCTCTGTATTCACTGAATGCAGAGCAATAACTCTCTGTATACACTGATGCAGAGCAATAACTCTCTGTATACACTGATGCAGAGCAATAACCTCACTGTATACACTGATGCTAAGCAATAACTCACTGTATACACTGATGCAGAGCAATAACTCTCTGTATAAACTGATGCAGAGCAATAACTCTCAGTATACACTGATGCAGAGCAATAACTCTCTGTATACACTGATGCAGAGCAATAACTCTCTGTATACACTGATGCAAAGCAATAACTCACTGTATACACTGATGCAGAGCAATAACTCTCTGTATAAACTGATGCAGAGCAATAACTCTCTGTATACACTGATGCAGAGCAATAACTCACTGTATACACTGATGCAAAGCAATAACTCACTGTATACACTGATGCAGAGCAATATCTCTCTGTATAAACCTGATGCAGAGCAATAACTCTCTGTATACACTGATGCAGAGCAATAACTCTCTGTATACACTGATGCAGAGCAAATAACTCTCTGTATAAACTGATGCAGAGCAATAACTCTCTGTATACACTGATGCAGAGCAATAACTCTACTGTACACACCTGATGCAGAACAATAACTCACTGTATACACTGATGCAAAGCAATAACTCTCTGTATACACTGATACAGAGCAATAACTCACTGTATACACTGATACAGAGCAATAACTCACTGTATACACTGATACAGAGCAATAATCACTGTATACACTGATACAAAGCAATAACTATCTGTATAAACTGATGCAGAACAATAACTCTCTGTATACACTGATGCAGAGCAATAACTCACTGTATACACTGATACAAAGCAATAACTCTCTGTATACACTGATGCAGAACAATAACTCTCTGTATAAACTGATGCAGAACAATAACTCTCTGTATAAAGTGATGCAGAGCAATAACTCTCTGTATACACTGATTGCAGAGCAATACTGTATATAGGAGTAATTAGCTGTATGCAGGTCAGTTTCAGATTGCGCTAAGAGATGAAGTCACATGGTTACGGACAGACTTGTGGGGAATTACTGGGTTTAATCCCTGTTAGTCACCCGGCTGCAGGGACAGACCTTTTCCAGGATAATCTAACACATTGTTACAGGGTCTCACTCTAGGGAATGTGGCAGCGCTCTATCTCTAGTGATCTTACATGAAAACCACTACAACCTATTCTTAGGGGGTCTATTTATCAAGCTCCGGAACGGAGACTTGATGCCCATTGTTTCTAAAGACAGCTGCTCCATAACCTGTCCTCCTGCTCTGAGGCGGCGGACAGAAATCAATCCGATCGAATACGATCGGGTTGATTGACACCCCCTGCTAGCACCCGATTGGCCGCAAATCCTGCAGGGGGCGATGTATTGCACCCAGCAGTTCATCATGATACTGCTGGTGCAATACCGCCCCCTGCAGATTTGCGGCCAATCGGGTGCTAGCAGGGGGTGTCAATCAACCCGATCGTATTCGATCGGATTGATTTCTGTCCGCCGCCTCAGAGCAGCGGACAGGTTATGGAGCAGCGGTCTTTAGAAACATGGGGCATCAAGCTCCGTTCGGAGCTTGATAAATAGACCCCTAAGAATAGGATAGTATGGTTTTCATGTAGATCACTAGAGATAGAGCGCTGCCACATTCCCTAGAGTGAGACTGTAACAATGTGTTAGATTATCCTGGAAAAGTCTGTCCCTGCAGCCGGGTGACTAACAGGGATTAAACCCAGTAATTCCCCACAATCTGTCCGTAACCATGTGACTTCATCTCTTAGCGCAATCTGAAACTGACCTGCATACAGCTAATTACTCCTATATACAGTATTGCTCTGCATCAGTGTATACAGAGAGTTATTGCTCTGCATCACTTTATACAGAGAGTTATTGTTCTGCATCAGTTTATACAGAGAGTTATTGTTCTGCATCAGTGTATACAGAGAGTTATTGCTTTGTATCAGTGTATACAGTGAGTTATTGCTCTGCATCAGTGTATACAGAGAGTTATTGTTCTGCATCAGTTTATACAGATAGTTATTGCTTTGTATCAGTGTATACAGTGAGTTATTGCTCTGTATCAGTGTATACAGTGAGTTATTGCTCTGTATCAGTGTATACAGTGAGTTATTGCTCTGTATCAGTGTATACAGAGAGTTATTGCTTTGCATCAGTGTATACAGTGAGTTATTGTTCTGCATCAGTGTGTACAGAGAGTTATTGCTCTGCATCAGTGTATACAGAGAGTTATTGCTCTGCATCAGTTTATACAGAGAGTTATTGCTCTGCATCAGTGTATACAGAGAGTTATTGCTCTGCATCAGTGTATACAGAGAGTTATTGCTCTGCATCAGTTTATACAGAGAGATATTGCTCTGCATCAGTGTATACAGTGAGTTATTGCTTTGCATCAGTGTATACAGTGAGTTATTGCTCTGCATCAGTGTATACAGAGAGTTATTGCTCTGCATCAGTTTATACAGAGAGTTATTGCTCTGCATCAGTGTATACAGTGAGTTATTGCTTTGCATCAGTGTATACAGAGAGTTATTGCTCTGCATCAGTGTATACAGAGAGTTATTGCTCTGCATCAGTGTATACAGAGAGTTATTGCTCTGCATCAGTTTATACAGAGAGTTATTGCTCTGCATCAGTGTATACAGTGAGTTATTGCTTTGCATCAGTGTATACAGTGAGTTATTGCTCTGCATCAGTGTATACAGAGAGTTATTGCTCTGCATCAGTGTATACAGAGAGTTATTGCTCTGCATCAGTGTATACAGAGAGTTATTGCTCTGCATCAGTTTACACAGAGAGTTATTGCTCTGCATCAGTGTATACAGTGAGTTATTGCTTTGCATCAGTGTGTTCAGAGTTATTGCTCTGCATCAGTGTATACAGTGAGTTATTGCTCTGCATCAGTGTATACAGTGAGTTATTGCTCTGCATCAGTTTATACAGTGAGTTATTGCTCTGCATCAGTGTATACAGTGAGTTATTGCTCTGCATCAGTTTATACAGAGAGTTATTGTTCTGCATCAGTGTGTTCAGAGTTATTGCTCTTCATCATTGTGTATAGACAGACATTGTTCTGCAGACTATATATATATATGATGTTAATTGTTCTGCCGTCTGTATTTACAGATATAAATTGCACTGCAGGTTGTATATTCAGATACACATTGCTCTGCAATCACTTTATATAGCAGTCAAAATATACAGATATTAATTGTTCTGCAATCAGTATATTCAGATGCAGATTGCTCTGCAGTCAGTACATACAAATATAAATTCTTCAGCAGTCATCAGTCAGTATATACAGATATAATTTGTTCTGCAGTCAGTATATACAGATATAAACGGCTTTGCTGTTATTATATGCAGCAGTCAGTATATACAGATATAAGTTGCTCTGCAGTCAGTATATACAGATATAATTTGTTCTGCAGTCAGTATTAACATATATAAATTCATCTGCAGTCAGTATATACAGATGCTGCTGCACATTGCTTTGCAGTCATTATTTAGATAAATAAAGTTATCTGTAGTCAGTATATACAGATATAAATTGCTCTGCAGGGAGCCGAGCTGGCCTACGGGGAAGATGGCCGCGTTAAAGTGAAGCTTTGTGTCACCTTCATGTGCATTGGCTATCCTGGTGGCGTTAGAACAAGATCGTGCATAGCAAAATAAAGCTTGACCACCGTTAACACCCAGAGAAAAAGCTGGCATAACTCCAAAATCCCTAGACACTGGTTAACACCGGCACAGGTCATAACGCATGAGGCCTGCATAAAACGGAGCTGCGGAGGACCCTGCAGGACAGCAGTCACTAATCAAACACTGAGATCATCTGCAGGTGAGATTGCAGTTAAACCTCCTAAACACAGACAACAGTGAATGGCCTCAGACACCGCACATAAAACCCTTACGGCCAAGCTTAAGATGCAGATTTGAACGACGCCATGCTGGAGGCCTAGAGCCTATAGTAACAGCCACGCGGCCCATGAGGGTAAAATGATCCCCTATCTTAATTACACAAAGATGAAAACAGGGCAAGAAAAGGACAAGAGACAATGAACACACAGTTATTGTGGAGGCCATAGCAATTGTATTCATCATATTACCTCTTGTGTCTAATACAGGAAAAGAGGAAGAACTGGTGGTTTCTAATAACTCAGTTCGTCACAATTAACCTTACATAACAAAAACACTTTGTGCTTACTATAACTAAAAAACAAATAAGGACTGAAACCCCTAATTAGTGCCTCTAGACGCCGTAAATAAACAAACACGCTTCAAATCACTAAAAATGGCTACCAGGAGAGTCTCAAAAACTGATAAGCCAAATAAACCACCAAGCACACCTGAAGCCAAAATGAACAATTATTTTAACGCTATAGAGGCGTCAGTAACAGCATCTTCACCCATCCATTCTCTGGAAACAGAGGAAGCAGAAGAGACAAGTCACATAACTCAATCATAACTCAGTTCTATCACTAAGGCAGACCTCAATCTTCTACCAACCAAGGAATATTTTTAATCTTTTATGGCCCAAGTAGGACAGATGATAAAAGAAAATCTCTCAGAGATCAAAAGAGATATCAAAGACATAGGTCAAAGAGTGCAATCCTTGGAAGATCAATCAGAGAAATCCTCCAGAGAGGCAGACAAAATGGCTCAAACCATTCAATACCAAAATACTGCGATCACACAACTTCAGACACAAGTCGAAGATCTCGACAACAGAAACAGGAGACAAAACATCCGAATAAGGGGTATATCGGAAGAAGTATCAGCGGTAAACCTTCCTCAATAGAGCATTAAGACCGAAACCCCCACAAACAGATCCCCCAAGAGATGTCATCATCAGATTCCATACATTTCAAGACAAAGGAAATATCCTTACAGCTGCCAAAAAAAGCCCCAATTTCTTTTTAAGGTTCAGATATACAAATATTTCCAGACCTTAGCCCAGTGACTCTAACTAAACGACGAGAGGCAAGATATCTTACACTTCATCTTAGGTATTGGGAATACCATACAGATGGGGGTTCCCATTCTCGCTTCGAGTCACTAAGGACAATAAAATTATAATATACCAAGAATCAGACAACATTGCAGATTTTTGTTCCTGTTTGAACATACCACAACCAAAACTTCCATCCTTAAAAGACGGGCAAAGAAATACAAAATAACAGACAAAGATGGCATGATACTAATACTATTACGCATCCTATTCAAACGACCAGTAACACTGGTAAATGTCTATGCTCCAAATAACAACAAAGTCTCCTTTTTTAGAAAACTTCTAACATTAATCTTAGAACATAGGAAGGGAGTATTCATCATGGGAGATCATCTCAATTTAATCCTAGATCCTACACTAGATTCCTCAACCACAAAACCAAACCCAACTTCCAGACCCCCCAATATAATATACCATCTTTTAAAACAGCTGGGCTTAATAGATGTTTGGAGGATTCATCACCCCACACAACAATATTATACCTTCTATTCCAATCCATGGCCCAGTACTCACGGATCGACTACTTATTTATATATACCAAACACACTTGAGACTAGCTAAGGACTCAGACATTGGCTCAATAATTTGGTTGGATCACGCATCGATGACACTTACACTAGACTGGCCTAATTGCTCAATTACCCCATACATCTGGAAATTTGATGCCTCTCTATTGGCAATCTGCAGACACTCACTCATCTTACAAACCACATCAAGGAATATTTTGCCTTTAACACCACTGCAGACATTTCACCCTTCACGGTGTGGGAAGCTCATAGGGAAGTTGTAAGAGGGAATGCATAAAACAAACAGTGACAAGAGGAAAGCATACAATAAAGCAATTCACCAGTGGACCACACAAATTAACACATTAGAATTACAATACAAAGCTACCCCCAAAGACACCAAGACACTAATATCTTTAACAAAGGCAAGAAAAGCTACATTTTATTCTGACCAAAGAAGCTCAAAGAAAAGCTCTATATATTAGAAAAATGTTCTTCTACATAGGAAATCGTGCAAGTAGCTTCTTAGCCAGAACTCCTAAAGCAGCTATTACTAAATACCATTTACACAAACTAAAATCAGCTAAAGGTTCTTTGATATACGATAGCAAATAAATAGCAAATCGATTTAGTGAATATTATAAACTTTTATATAATTTAGACAAAAATGACTCACCCCTACATGCAGATAACAGAGACAGGTATATAAAAAAGAACAGATATCCCTAAACTTACTCAAACACAAGCTAATACGTTAGATGGACCAATAACTATGGCAGAGATACTGACCACAATAGAGGGTCTAACGACAGGGAAGATTCCTGGCCCAGACGGGTACACAAATTCCTACTACAAATCTTTTAAGACTATATTAGCTCAACACTTACACTCCATATTCCAAGCAAATTAATTCCATAATTATACAAGAAGCATTCATTGCAGTAATACCAAAACCAGGCAGATCGCCAGTAGAAATGAGCAATTATCGGCCTATATCCCTTTTAAACGCAGATTTAAACATTTTGGGCAAAATATTATCAAAACATATAAACACAGTCCTGGCGGATCTGGTTCATGTAGAGCATGTGGGCTTTGTCCCGCATCGGGGGCGAGAGACAACACAATTAGAGCAATAACTCTGGCGGCTTACGCTAAAGAACATAAAAAAAAGTCAGTGTTTCTCGCCACCGACGCAGAGAAGGCCTTCGATTGGATTGATTGGGGATTTCTAAAAATCGACATTGGAGGGCTTTAGGTTTGGATACACTATGATAAAGTGCATTTTTAGCCTATATTCCTCCCCCTCGGCCAGGGTAAAAGCAAATGGAATGTTATCCCAACCTTTTTAAATTAGCAACAGTACTCGACAGGGATGTCCCCTATCTCCCACCTTGTTTATCTTATCAATGGAAATATTAGCCTCGAAAATAAGATCTAACGATAGGATAAAAGGGATAACGATAGAGATAATGACTTTAAAATAGCGATCTACGCGGACGATGTGTTGTTTACTGTTACAGAGCCAGCAAGTTCGATCCTGGAGATCTGCAAAGAACTTACCCATTTTGGGGAGTTCTCTGTTTTTTTTTGGTAAACATGCAGAAAACAGAAATATTGAATATTTCTCTTTCTGAGGTAGAATTTAACCGATTAAAAACTATATGCCCACTCCGGTTACAAAAAGAAGCCATTAAAGGGACAGTCAAGTCCAAAAAAAACTTTAATGATTCAGATTGGGCATGTAATTTTAAACAACTTTCCATTTTACTTTTATCACCAATTTTGCTTTGTTCTCTTGGTATTCTTAGTTGAAAGCTAAACCTAGTAGGTTTATATGCTAATTTCTTAGACCTTGAAGGCCGCCTCTGATCTAAATGCATTTTGATAGTTTTTCACCACTAGAGGGTATAAGTTCATGTGTTTCATATAGATAACATTGAGCTCATGCATGTGAATTTACCATGGAGACAGCTCTGATTGGCTAAACTGCAAGTCTTTCAAAAGAACTGAAATAAGCAGGCAGTCTGCTGAGGCTGAGATACAAGGTAATTACAGAGGTAAAACGTGTAAAATTATAACTGTTTGGTTATGCAAAACTGAGGAATTGGTAATTAAGAGATTATCTTTTTAAACAACAAAAATTCTGGTGTTGACTGTCCCTTTAAATATTTAGGAACGTATATCTTTTCCAACTACACAACACTCATTGACAGAAACTACACTACATTACTCTGAAGTACCCACACAGACTTAAACGAATGGAGTTCCAAACCCATCTCATGGTGGGGACGTATTCAGTCCATTAAAATGACGACTTTACCAAGAATCCTGTATATTCTCTAATCCATCCCAATACACATATCAAATTGGTATATTTCACAAATGCAGAGAATAATAAACATATATTTGGAGGAAAGTAAACCACGTATCAAACACCAAACACTTTACAGAACCACGGAAGCAGGAGGCCTAGGTCTCCCGAGCATTCAAGACTACTATAACGTAGTGACTTTACAAAGAGTATTAGACTGGCACATATGGACTGATACCAAAGCGTAGGTTTCAATAGATTAGAATATTTTGAAAGTTCCAAGGGTGGGTCACTCTGTTGGGTTCCGAGAGATTCCAGACTCCCAATTCTATTATCTAGAAATTCACAAACACCTCTTTCACACATGGGATCACATAGCTAATTTGGGATGCAAAATTACATCCACACGCTCACCAATGTTCCCCATTCCCCTAAATGTCCGAATTAGTGGGCGGTATAGACAAAGGTTACCAAAGATTACAAGAATGAGACCATACAGTCCCTATAGCTACCTTCATTTCAGATGGCAAATTACTCAGGAGAGACCAACTTTGAAATCAAGAGAATATTTTCTCTACCAACTGGCTTAAATATGCCCAGATCTCACACTTCATTAATACAAGTCTATTCAAAACAGATTTACTCAGACCCTTGACTATATTTGAATCTCTATGCCACCAACAAAAAACAATTTGAAATCATCTATCCCTATCAAGAAAATTATTACAAACAACTAGACACACCCTTCTCCCTGAATACAATGCTAGATGGCAAAGACCACGGGTAATGGTGACCTCTCTAACCTACCTCTGGTAGTGATGATGTCTAACCCTGATGATAATACTAGCGTGCCTTCAGTTTTATATACAATGCAGTGCTAATACCAAGGTAACGAACAGTGGCAGCCGCAGACTGCCAGCTAATGTGCTTGCCAACCCCAGGACCCCATACAATAAATTACAGATACCCATATATGATGTAGTTTGTGTGTGACTATCTGTATCCATAACTGTGTGTGTGTATCTGTATGTATAAGTTTATGCTATGTAGTGTGTGTGTGTCTGCATGTATAAATGTAAGCTATGTAGTGTGTGTATGTGTATCTGCATATATAAGTGTGTATCTGCATGTATAAGTGTATGCTATGTAGTGTGTGTGTCTGCATGTATAAGTGTATGCTGCATGTATAAGTGTATGCTTTGTAATGTGTGTGTGTGTATCTGCATGTATAAGTGTATGCTTTGTAATGTGTGTGTGTGTGTGTGTGTATCTGCATGTATAAGTGTATACTATGCAGTGTGTGTGTATCTGCATGTATAAGTGTATTATGTAGTGTATGTGTGTCTGCATGTATAAGTGTATACTATGTAGTGTCTGTGTATCTGCATGTATAAGTGTATGCTGCATGTATAAGTGTATGCTTTGTAATGTGTGTGTGTGTATCTGCATGTATAAGTGTATGCTTTGTAATGTGTGTGTGTGTGTGTGTGTATCTGCATGTATAAGTGTATACTATGCAGTGTGTGTGTATCTGCATGTATAAGTGTATTATGTAGTGTATGTGTGTCTGCATGTATAAGTGATACTATGTAGTGTCTGTGTATCTGCATGTATAAGTGTATGCTGCATGTATAAGTGTATGCTTTGTAGTGTGTGTGTGTATCTGCATGTATAAGTGTATACTATGTAGGGTGTGCATCTGCATGTATAAGTGTATGCTATGTAGTGTGTGTGTATCTACATTTATAAGTGTATGCTATGTAGTGTGTGTGTGTATCTGCATGTGTAAGTGTATGCTATGTAGTGGGCTACTGTGCATTTTTTGCTGACTTTAAAGGCCAGAATCTAGAATATTAATGGGGAATGCAGAGAGCAGTTTTAAATAATTTATTATTAAATGTCCAATTAAGATAAAAAATATTTAGCAATGTCTCTGCAAAGGCTAATTAAATACATAGATCACACAGCCATACCAGTGATTTGAGCTTGTGTTTGATTTGCTTCCTAAGTGTATTAAAATATATGACTTTATTTAGAATTTTATTTAAATTACTTTGGTCTTATGATTTTTTAAGCCCCGCCAACCACATTTCAATTTTTTTTTGCCGCGGGGGGGGGCCCTCTTTTGAATTTTGAAATGTTCGGAGGTATGATATTGCTCTGCAGTCAGTATATACAGATGCATATTGCATTGCAGTCAGTATATACAGATATAAATTGCTCTGCAGTCAGTATATACAGCAGTCAGTATATACAGATATAAATTGCACTGCAGTCAGTATATACAGCGGTCAGTATATACAGATATAAATTGCTCTGCAGTCAGTATATACAGCAGTCAGTATATACAGATATAAATTGCTCTGCAGTCAGTATATGCAGCAGTCAGTATATACAGATATAAATTGCTCTGCTTTCATTATATACAGATATAAATTGCTCTGCAGTCAGTATATACAGATCTAAATTGCACTGCAGTCAGTATATGCAGCAGTCAGTATATACAGATATAAATTGCACTGCAGTCAGTATATACAGCGGTCAGTATATACAGATATAAATTGCTCTGCAGTCAGTATATACAGCAGTCAGTATATACAGATATAAATTGCACTGCAGTCAGTATATACAGCAGTCAGTATATACAGATATAAATTGCTCTGCAGTCAGTATATACAGCAGCCAGTATATACAAATATAAATTGCTCTGTAGTCAGTATATACAGCAGTCAGTATATGCAGATATACATTGCACTGCAATCAGTATATACAGATATAAATTGCACTACAGTCAGTATATACAGCAGTCAGTATATACAGATATAAATTGCTCTGCAGTCAGTATATACAGCAGTCAGTATATACAGATATAAATTGCTCTGCATTCAGTATATACAGCAGTCAGTATATACTGATATAAATTGCCCTGCAGTCAGTATATACAGCAGTTAGTACAGGGAGTGCAGAATTATTAGGCAAATGAGTTTTTTGACCACATCATCCTCTTTATGCATATTGTCTTACTCCAAGCTGTATAGGCTCGAAAGCCTACTACCAATTAAGCATGTTAGGTGATGTGCATCTCTGTAATGAGAAGGGGTGTGGTCTAATAACATCAACACTCTATATCAGGTGTGCATAATTATTAGGCAACTTCCTTTCCTTTGGCAAAATGGGTCAAAAGAAGGACTTGACAGGCTCAGAAAAGTCAAAAATAGTGAGATATCTTGCAGAGGGATGCAGCACTCTTAAAATTGCAAAGCTTCTGAAGCGTGATCATCGAACAATCAAGCGTTTCATTCAAAATAGTCAACAGGGTCGCAAGAAGCGTGTGGAAAAACCAAGGCGCAAAATAACTGCCCATGAACTGAGAAAAGTCAAGCGTGCAGCTGCCAAGATGCCACTTGCCATCAGTTTGGCCATATTTCAGAGCTGCAACATCACTGGAGTGCCCAAAAGCACAAGGTGTGCAATACTCAGAGACATGGCCAAGGTAAGAAAGGCTGAAAGACGACCACCACTGAACAAGACACACAAGCTGAAACGTCAAGACTGGGCCAAGAAATATCTTAAGACTGATTTTTCTAAGGTTTTATGGACTGATGAAACGAGAGTGAGTCTTGATGGGCCAGATGGATGGGCCCGTGGCTGGATTGGTAAAGGGCAGAGAGCTCCAGTCCGACTCAGACGCCAGCAAGGTGGAGGTGGAGTACTGGTTTGGGCTGGTATCATCAAAGATGAGCTTGTGGGGCCTTTTCGGGTTGAGGATGGAGTCAAGCTCAACTCCCAGTCCTACTGCCAGTTTCTGGAAGACACCTTCTTCAAGCAGTGGTACAGGAAGAAGTCTGCATCCTTCAAGAAAAACATGATTTTCATATGCAGGACAATGCTCCATCACACGCGTCCAAGTACTCCACAGCGTGGCTAGCAAGAAAGGGTATAAAAGAAGAAAATCTAATGACATGGCCTCCTTGTTCACCTGATCTGAACCCCATTGAGAACCTGTGGTCCATCATCAAATGTGAGATTTACAAGGAGGGAAAACAGTACACCTCTCTGAACAGTGTCTGGGAGGCTGTGGTTGCTGCTGCACGCAATGTTGATGGTGAACAGATCAAAACACTGACAGAATCCATGGATGGCAGGCTTTTGAGTGTCCATGCAAAGAAAGGTGGCTATATTGGTCACTGATTTGTTTTTATTTTGTTTTTGAATGTCAGAAATGTATATTTGTGAATGTTGAGATGTTATATTGGTTTCACTGGTAAAAATAAATAATTGAAATGGGTATATATTTGTTTTTTGTTAAGTTGCCTAATAATTATGCACAGTAATAGTCACCTGCACACACAGATATCCCCCTAAAATAGCTAAAACTAAAAACAAACTAAAAACTACTTCCAAAAATATTCAGCTTTGATATTGAGTTTTTAGGGTTAATTGAGAACATGGTTGTTGTTCAATAATAAAATTAATCCTCAAAAATACAACTTGCCTAATAAGTCTGCACTCCCTGTATATACCGATATAAATTGCACTACAGTCAGTATATATAGCAGTCAGTATATACAGATATAAATTGCACTGCTGTCAGTATATACAGCAGTCAGTATATACAGATATAAATTGCTCTGCAGTCAGTATATACAGCAGTCAGTATATACAAATATAAATTGCTCTGCAGTCAGTATATACAGAAGTCAGTATATACAGATATAAATTGCTCTCCTGTCAGTATATACATATATGTTTTACACAAATATAATGTGATTCTTTCTGTTTGCTTCCAAAGGAATATGTTTCCAGCAAATCTTGTCGAAGCGACTTTCAAGCAGGTCAGTTACAGCTGGATATAACTGTGATATTTCTTTTTATGTAACTTATCGTAATGTGCGGGTTGTATATATGTGTATCAGTGACACAGGCATCTGTGCATCACTTTACCATCTTATGTAGCTGGCTTTCAATTTGTTTTGCTTTAGATTGCTTTTTGTTACCTTATAGTGTAACACATTCATGTGTGTTACTTTACTCTCTGTTGTATTCCCGTGTTTTATTCATGTGTGTTACTTTTATATATTTTGTATTCTCCAATGTTTTATTCATGTGTGTTACTTTACTCCCTGTTGTATTCCCCTTTGTTTTATTCATGTGTGTCACTTTTATATATTTTGTATTCTCCAATATTTTATTCATGTGTGTTACTTTACTCTCTGTTGTATTCCCCTGTGTTTTATTCATGTGTATTACTTTAATCTGTGTTGTATTCTCCTGTGTTTTATTCATGTGTGTTACTTTAATCTCTATTGTATTCCCTGTGTTTTATTCATGTGCGTTACTTTACTCTCTGTTGTATTCCCTTGTGTTGTATTCATGTGTGTTACTTTACTCTCTGTTGTATTCCTGTGTGTTACTTTACTCTCTTTTGTATTCCCCTGTATTTTATTAATGTGTGTTACTTTAATCTGTGTTGTATACTCTGTGTTTTATTCATGTGTGTTACTTTACTCTCTGTTGCATTTCTCTTTGTTTTATTCATGTGTGTTACTTTACTCTCTGTTTTATTCCCATGTGTGTTACTTTACTCTCTGTTGTATTTACCTTGTGTTTTATTCATGTGCATTACTTTACTCCCTGTGTTTTATTGATGTGTGTTACTTTACTTTGTGTTGTCTTCCCCTGTGTTTTATTTGTGTGTTACTTTATTCTCAGTTGTATTTCCTTGTGTTTTATTCTTGTGTGTTACTTTACTCTCTGTTGTATTTCCTTGTGTTTTGTTCCTGTGTGTTACTTTACTTTGTGTTTTCTTCCCCTGTGTTTTATTTGTGTGTGTTACTTTACTCTGTGTTGTATTTCCCTGTGTTTTATTAATGTGTGTAACTTTACTCTCTGTTTTATTTACGTTGTGTTTTATTCATGTGTGTTACTTTACTCTCTGTTGTATTCCCCTGTGTTTTATTCATGTGTGTTACTTTACTCTGTGTTGTATTTCCCTGTGTTTTATTAATGTGTGTTATTTTACTCTCTGTTGTATTCCCCTGTGTTTTAATCATGTGTGTTACTTTAATCTGTGTTGCATTCTCTGTGTTGTATTCATGTGTGTTACTTTACTCTCTGTTGTATTCCCCTGTGTTTTATTAATGTGTGTTACTTTACTCTCTGTTTTATTCCTGTGTGCTACTTTACAGTCTTTTGTATTCCCCTGTATTTTATTCATGTGTGTTACATTACTCTCTGTTGTATTCCCTGTGTTCTATTCATGTGTGTTACTTTAATCTGTGTTGTATACTATGTAATTTATTCATGTGTGTTCCTTTACTCTCTTTTGTATTTCGCTTTGTTTTATTCAGGTGTGATACTTTACTCTCTGTTGTATTTCCTTGTGTTTTATTCATGTGTGTTACTTTACACTCCCTGTATTTCCCTATAATTTAATTATGTGTGTTACTTTACTCTCTGTTGTATTCCCGTGTTTTATTCCTGTGTGTTACTTTTATATATTTTGTATTGTCAAATGTTTTATTCATATGTTTACTTTACTCCCTGTTGTATTCCCCTTTGTTTTATTCATGTGTGTTACTTTTATATATTTTGTATTCTCCAATGTTTTATTCATGTGTGTTACTTTACTCTCTGTTGTATTCCCCTGTGTTTTATTCATGTGTATTACTTTAATCTGTGTTGTATTCTCCTGTGTTTTATTCATGTGTGTTACTTTAATCTCTATTGTATTCCCTGTGTTTTATTCATGTGCATTACTTTACTCTCTGTTGTATTCCCTTGTGTTGTATTCATGTGTGTTACTTTACTCTCTTTTGTATTCCTGTGTGTTACTTTACTCTCTGTTGTATTCCCCTGTGTTTTATTAATGTGTTTACTTTACTCTCTGTTGTATTTCCTGTGTTCTATCATGTGTGTTACTTTAATCTGTGTTGTATACTCTATTTTATTCATGTGTGTTACTTTACTCTCTGTTGCATTTCTCTTTGTTTTATTCATGTGTGTTACTTTACTCTCTGTTTTATTAATGTGTGTAACTTTACTCTCTGTTTTATTTACCTTGTGTTTTATTCATTTGTATTACTTTACTCCCTGTTGTATTTCCCTGTGTTTTATTGATGTGTGTTACTTTACTTTGTGTTGTCTTCCCCTGTGTTTTATTTGTGCTTACTTTATTCTCAGTTGTATTTCCTAGTGTTTTATTCTTGTGTGTTACTTTACTCTCTGTTGTATTTCCTTGTGTTTTGTTCCTGTGTGTTACTTTACTTTGTGTTTTCTTCCCCTGTGTTTTCTTGTGTGTGTTACTTTACTCTGTGTTGTATTTCCCTGTGTTTTATTAATGTGTGTAACTTTACTCTCTGTTTTATTTTCATTGTGTTTTATTCATGTGTGTTACTTTACTCTCTGTTGTATTCCCCTGTGTTTTATTCATGTGTGTTACTTTACTCTCTGTTGTATTCCCCTTTTTTCATGTGTTATTTTACTCTCTGTTGTATTCCCCTGTGTTTTAATCATGTGTGTTACTTTAATCTGTGTTGCATTCTCTGTGTTTTATTCATGTGTGTTACTTTACTCTCTGTTGTATTCCCCTGTGTTTTATTCATGTGTGTTACTTTACTCTCTGTTGTATTCCTGTGTTTTATTCCTGTGTGTTACTTTACTCTCTTTTGTATTCCCCTGTATTTTATTCATGTGTGTTACATTACTCTCTGTTGTATTCCCTGTGTTCTATTCATGTGTGTTACTTTAATCTGTGTTGTATACTATGTAATTTATTCATGTGTGTTCCTTTACTCTCTTTTGTATTTCGCTTTGTTTTATTCAGGTTTGATACTTTACTCTGTGTTGTATTTCTCTTGGTTTTATTCATGTGTGTGTACTTTACTCTTTGTTTTATTCCCATGTGTTTTATTCATGTGTGTTACTTTACACTCTCCTGTATTTCCCTATCATTTAATTATGTGTGTTACTTTACTCTCTGTTGTATTTCTCTTTGTTTTATTCATGTGTGTTACTTTACTCTCTGTTTTATTCCCTGTGTTTTATTCATGTGTGTTACTTTACTCCCTGTTGTATTTCCCTGTGTTTTATTGATGTGTGTTACTTTACTCCCTGTTGTATTTTCCTGAGTTTTATTCATGTGTGTTACTTTGCTTTGTGTTGTCTTCCCCTGTGTTGTATTTGTGTGTACTTTATTCTCTGTTGTATTTCCTTGTGTTTTATATTCTTGTGTGTTAAGAGGTGGCCTTCAAGGGCTTAGAAATTAGCATATGAGACTACCTAGGTTTAGCTTTCAACAAAGAATACCAGTAGAACTAAGCAAATTTGATGATAAAAGTAAATTGGAAAGTTTTTTTTAAAATTGCATGCCCTATCTAAATCATGAAAGTTTAATTTTGACTAAACTGTCCCTTTAGGTGAATCATAAAGATGCAAATAAAACCACTGAAAGTCTTTTGAAGTTTATGCTGCATTGTGATGCCCTTACACTTGTTTCATAACAATGCAATAAACAATGAGAGTGCATGTAAATAAAAAAAAACATATTTGTAAGTATTTGTGAAATTGCCATCTTTAGGTATTTAAATACACACTCACACTAAGGGGGATATTTATCAAAGGTCTAGCGGACCTGATCCAACAGTGCGGATCAGGTCCGACAGACCTCGCTGAATGCAGAGAGCAATACGCCAGCAGGGGGGTGTCAATCAACCCCATCGTACTTGATCAGGTTGAAATGCGGCGATGTCTGTCCACCTGCTCAGAGCAGGCGGACAGGTTATGGAGCAGCGGTCTTTAGACCGCTGCCTCATAACTGGTGTTTCTGGCGAGCCTACAGGCTTGCCAGAGAAACAGACCCTCAAGCTCCATCCGGAACTTGATAAATGGGCCCCCATGCCTTGGATCCGCAAACGCCCCAGTGCGGTAAAATAAATGCTGTTACTAGAGGCTTCAGTTATTGTCTAGTATGCGTAGGGTAAACAATAGGTAGTTCATCATTAATAGAACTAGATTTAGCGTTTCATTAATGGAAATTATTATTATTATTATTATTCTTTATTTATAAAGCGCCAACAGATTCCGCAGCACTGTCCATGGGTACGAAGATATAAGTACAAACAGTGAAATGATACAATATAAGACAAACATTTTCAGATAAATACAGGGGGAATTGAGGGCCCTATTCCCGTGGGAACTTACAATCTAGATGGGTAGGAGGATGAGAAACAGGAGGTGAGGACTGCAAAGGTGAGAATGATGTTAGTGAGGAGTTAGATGAGGGCAATTGTTGATTAATTGAAATTAATTTGTTAGTGAGTTGGGTGATAAGCTTCCCTAAACAAAAAGGTCTTTAGGGAGCGTTTAAAGGAAGACAGGTTATGGAAAAGTCTGACAGCTCGAGGAAGTGCGTTCCAGAGGGTTGGTGCCCTCAAGATAAATCCTGTAGTCTAGCATGGGAGGAGGTGATGGTAGAGGAGGCAAGGAGCAGATCCTTTTTGGATCTTAGGGGGCGGGCTGGAGTATATTTGTTGATGACAGGTAGGATGGGGCAGCATTGGTGAGGGCTTTGTAGGTCAGGGTGAAAATTTTGAATTTAATTCTGCTGTGAATGGGGAGTCAGTGAAGGGACTCACAGAGAGGTGCAGCAGATACAGAGCATCGAGAGAGGTGGATTAGTCTGGCAGAAGCATTTAGGATGGATTGAAGGGGGAGAGGGAGGCCAGTTAGTAGGTTATTACAGTAGTCAAGTTGGGAAATTACCAGGGAGTGGATTAGCTGTTTCGTAGTTTCAGCGTTAAGAAATGGACACATTTTGGAGATATTGCGTAGGTGGTTGCAACAGGATGAAGAGAGCAATTGGATGTTGGGAATGAAGGACAGATTTAAGTCAAGTGTGACTCCAAGGCAGCAGACTTGGGGAGATTGGGAGATAGTAGTGCCACCGACAGTGATAGAAAAATTAGAAACTGGAGTAGAATTAGAGTGGGATTAGAAGTAGTTCGGTAATGGACATGTTTATTTTTAGGTGGTGAGAGGGCATCCAGGAGGAAATGCCAGATAAGCAGTCGCTGATGTGAGAATTGACAAAAGGAGAGAAGGCAGGGGGGATAGATAGATCTGGGTATCATCAGCATAGAGGTGATAATTGAAACCATAGCTGTTGATAAGTTTACCCACAGAAGAAGTGTAAATAGAGAAAAGTAGAGGACCCAGAACAGAGCCTTGAGGTACTCCAACAGACAGAGGCAATGGAGAGGAGGAGTCACCAGCAAAAGAGACAGAGAAGGATCCTTTAGAGAGCTAAGAGTGAATCCAGGAGAGGGCAGTGTCACAGAGCCCAAGAGAGCTGAGAGTTTGTAGGAGGAGGTCAAGTAAGATGAGTATTGTAACGGTATAACCCTGATATCGAGGGTTAATACCAGATGAAAGATGCCCTTAATACGGGAATAGCAACACACGAACCCAGTTAATACACTGAACAGGGAAAATACGCAAAATCCTTCTCTCCTGGAACAGGCAAAAGAACAATTCAAAGCAGCACTTCCCCCCCAAACACGAGACCAAGCTCCGTCTTGAGGGTAAAACAGGAATCAGCCAGAGCTGTGGGTTTATTGTTCTTATATACACATACTTACACATTAGTACCACGCACAGGATTTTGTAAAACAACCAATAAACCCATACAATACTCTCAGACACTCCCACACAAAACCCTCCCCTCTGCCTGGGATACAATTACCTTACACAATGGTTGATGCAATTAGCTTACACAATGGTTGATACAATTACCTTACACAATGGTTGATGCAATTACCTTACACAATGGTTGATACAATTACCTTACACAATGGTTGATGCAATTACCTTACACAATGGTTGATACAATTACCTTACACAATGGTTGATTCAATTACCTTACACCATGGTTGATACAATTATCTTACACAATGGTTGATACAATTATATTACACAATGGTTGATGTAATTATCACAGACAGAGAAATACAGTTCAATTGCCATGGAGCCAAAGTCTTTCGTTATACAAATGGGCTACATGGCATAGCTATCTGGGGTATCACTGTTCAAATAGGGCAAGTACTGAATGACCCGGCTTTCGTGTCTTTGCAGGGGAAAAGTAAGCATTTCAACATGGGGCCATAGTCTAAAGGCAACAGGCAGGCAACCAGGCTCCTCCAATGCACAGTGGAGAGATTGGTCTCGTCACATCTATAGAGTAGTAGCCGTTGTTTTTCGCAATAAGGAGATCGTTAGCAACCTTGGTGAGGGCAGTCTCAGTTGAGTTTGGGGACAGAAGCCAGATTGCAGGGGGTCAAGCCATTAGTTGGAGGACAGGAAGTGGGTTAGGCGATCGAAAACTAGTTTTTCAAGGACTTTTGAAGCTAGCAGAAGCAGTGATATGGGCAGTAGTTTGCAGAAGAGTTAGGGTCGAGGGAGGGTTTTTTGAGGATGGGGGTGACCTTTGCATGTTTGAAGGAAGATGGGAATGAACCGGTAGAAAGGAATCGGTTGAATATTTGAGTAAGAGTTGGAGTGAGGGTGGAAGACAGAGAAGGTATTAGATGTGAAGGAATTAGGGTCAAGTGGGCAGGTAGTGAAGTGTGAGGAAGACAATAAGGAACCCACTTCACTCTCAGTGGTTGGGGGGAGGGTGCAGAGAGTGGTAGAAGGGGTGACTGGGAGCAAAGTTGGGAGATTGCAGGCTTGTGTTGGGATGTTGCTTCGGATGGTGTTTTATTGAAAAAGTAGTCAGCCGGGTCTTGAGCACTAAATGCAGATGAAGGGGTGGTGCAGGTTGGCAGAGGAAAAAGTTGAAAATGGAGAAAAATCTTTTAGGGTTTGATGAGTGAGTAGATATAAGAGAAGATAAGTAGGTTTGCTTAGCTAAGTGAAGGGCATAGGTGAAAGAATTAACTTATAGTGGATGAAATCAAGTTCAGAGCGGGCTTTCCTCCAGGCACGTTCAGCAGGGCCGGAGCATTTTTGTAGGTGGCGTGTTTGCTGAGAATGCCAGGGCTGGAGCTGACGACATGGGGCTTTGCATATTAGGGAGGAGCAAGAGGAGAGAGTATTGTTATAGTGGGTTGTAGCAAGGTCAGGGCAGGATATTGTGGAAGTGTGGGGGAGGCGTTTTTTAATAAGTTTGGAGAGTTGGAGAGGATCCACAGTGTGCAGATTTCTGCGGGGGCGAGGGGGAGAAGTGGTTTAGCCTGTATATTAAGATTAACGGTGAGCAGATGGTGGTCTGAGATAGGGAATGGGCAACAGGCGACATCAGAGAGAGAGTAGAGATAGGAGAATACAATATCAATAGAGTGTCCATTGCAGTGAGTAGGGAATAGGGTGGATTGTGAGAGGCCAAAGGAGTTAGTGAGTGAGAGAAGTTTAGAGGTAGCAGGGCAGATGGGTTATCAATGGGGATGTTGAAGTCCCCCAGAATTAGAGTAGGTGTATTTGTAGAGAGAAAATGAGGACGCCAGGCAGCAAAGTTGTCAAGGAATTGGGAGGTGGGTCCAGGGGGGCGATAGATAACTGCACTCTGAGAGAGAGAGGGGGGAAAACAGGAAAATGCAGTGGACTTCAAAGGAAGAAAAGGAGAGAGATGCAAATGGAGATAGGTACTGATAGGAGCAGGAGGGGGAAGTAAGATACTAACACCGCCACCATGTTTCTCACCAGGCCTAGGTGTGTGGCTAAAGTGGAGACCACTGTATGTGAGAGTAGCAACGGAAGCAGGGGGTCAAGCCATTAGTTGGAGGACAGGAAGTGGGTTAGGCGATCGAAAACTAGTTTTTCAAGGACTTTTGAAGCTAGCGGAAGCAGTGATATGGGGCGTAGTTTGCAGAAGAGTTAGGGTCGAGGGAGGGTTTTTTGAGGATGGGGGTGACCTTTGCATGTTTGAAGGAAGATGGAATGAACCGGTAGAAAGGAATCGGTTGAATATGTGAGTAAGAGTTGGAGTGAGGGTGGAAGACAGAGAAGGTATTAGATGTGAAGGAATAGGGTCAAGTGGGCAGGTAGTGAAGTGTGAGGAAGACAATAAGGAACCCACTTCTCTCTCAGTGGTTGGGGGGAGGGTGCAGAGAGTGGCAGAGGGGGTGAATGGGAGCAAAGTTGGGAGATTGCAGGCTTGTGTTGGGATGTTGCTTCGGATGGTGTTTTATTGAAAAAATAGTCAGCCGGGTCTTGAGCACTAAATGCAGATGAAGGGGGTGGTGCAGGTTGGCAGAGGAGAAAGTTGAAAATGGAGAAAAATCTTTTAGGGTTTGACGAGTGAGTAGATATAAGAGAAGATAAGTAGGTTTGCTTAGCTAAGTGAAGGGCAGAGGTGAAAGAATTAACTTATAGTGGATGAAATCAAGTTCAGAGCGGGCTTTCCTCAGGCACGTTCAGCAGGGCCGGAGCATTTTGTAGGTGGCGTGTTTGCTGAGAATGCCAGGGCTGGAGCTGATGACATGGGGCTTTGCATATTAGGGGAAGCAAGAAGAGAAGTATTGTTATAGTGGGTTGTAGCAAGGTCAGGGCAGGATATTGTGGAAGTGTGGGGGAGGCGTTTTTGAATAAGTTTGGAGAGTTGGAGAGGATCCACAGTGTGCAGATTTCTGGGGGAGCGAGGGGGAGAAGTCGGTTTAGCCTGTATATTAAGATTAACGGTGAGCAGATGGTGGTCTGAGATAGGGAATGGGCAACAGGCGACATCAGAGAGAGAGTAGAGATAGGAGAATACAATATCAATAGTGTCCATTGCGGTGAGTAGGGAATAGGGTGGATTGTGAGAGGCCAAAGGAGTTAGTGAGTGAGAGAAGTTTAGAGGTAGCAGGGGCAGATGGGTTATCAATGGGGATGTTGAAGTCCCCCAGAATTAGAGTAGGTGTATTTGTAGAGAGAAAATGAGGACGCTAGGCAGCAAAGTTGTCAAGGAATTGGGAGGTGGGTCCAGGGGGGCGATAGATAACTGCACTCTGAGAGAGAGAGGGGGAAAACAGGAAAATGCAGTGGACTTCAAAGGAAGAAAAGGAGAGAGATGGAAATGGAGATAGGTGTAGGAGCAGCAGGGGGAAGTAAGATACTAACACCGCCACCATGTTTCTCACCAGGCCTAGTGTGTGGCTACCACTGTGTGTGAGGATAGCAATGGAAGCAGTGTCAAGATAACCAGGTTTCAGTAATTGCTAAAAGGTTGAAAGCGTTGGAAACAAACAGGTCGTGAACAAAAGTAAGTTTGTTGCAGACAGAGCGAGTGTTCCAGAAAGCACAAGAAAATAGTGGGGATAAACGCTGAGGGTTAATGGAGATGAGATTGTTAGTATTGCGTGTCCGAGAGTTTTTTGCAGTGGGAGACTGAACGAGTGTGTGGAAGTTTGGTGATCGCTGCAGGGCCAGGGTTAGGGGAGACGTCACCAGCAGCAAGCAGTAGTAGGAGTGTGAGTGACAGGAGGTGAGAGTGAGACTTGTAGGAGCGGTTGTGATTAGACACAGGGAAGATAGATGGAAAATGTGTTTCTAAGGAGACAGCGTAGTTCATGAGAGGACACCATAGGGCAGTGCTTTCCAAACTGTGTGTCGGGACACACTAGTGTGTCGGCAGCAGTGTGTAGGTGTGTCCCTGCTTCAGCACAATTTTTTTAAAATTTAAATTTTTTAAATTATTTTTTTTGGGGGTTTCTGACTTTCCGCCTGCCTGCTACGCATATCACATGGTTGACACGTGATTGATGCCTAGGGGGTCACAGATCATCTTAACCATTGGCACAGCTCAGTGGGAACTGAAACTATTCCCATTGGTGGCTTTGGCGGCACATTGGCTCCTGACTGCATGTGTAGTCTCCTTAATTGGCTCATGACTGCATGTGTAGCCAGTGAGTGGGACAGCAGTGTGTTTGCAGCGCAGGCAGTAGTCAATCACACTCACCAAGCTCTGAGGGCGGCAGCTTAAACGCTGAGCTGAAGTCAGAAGTCAGTGGGGTTTTTTTGCAACTAGCTCCCAGTAGTGCATTGCGCTCCTGCTCTTGATATATGGATAGGAAGGGGAAGCTTAAAAATGCGAGTGTCTAATATTCCACCAAATATTCATAAACTGTGTTCATCCCATCAACCTCATACATCCCATTAAAATAGTAAGTAGCTATTGGTGTTATTAAACGTTTTTTTATTCTTGCACTTACACACTATTACTTGTAAATACATTTTGTTATTATATAATTTATGTATGTGTCTGTATCTCTTAAAACAAGTTAGTTTAACCTCCTGTTTGATAGTACAACTGAATTACTGTGTCGCAAAATGATGTAGGTCTAAAAAGTGTGTCACCAAAATGAAAAGTTTGGAAAGCTCTGCCATAGGGGATGAGAGAAGGGAGGGTGAGATATGGAAATCAGGTTAAAACAATTTATGCTCCCAGGAAAACATGCCAGTGTGTTTATTTAGAAGTTCTTTTTTTAAAATAAATACACAGAATGCTTATGGCTCTGATCCTCCAGTGAGTGTGTTTAATGGCAATTTTAGAAACATCACAAAAGCTTTTTTTCTTCCTTTCATGGTTTATGCTCCGAGTTGTGTCTGGTACAAGCCAGCTGCACCTTATTCCCACAACATCCTGATGCTTACATGTGTCCTCTGAAAGCACCTGCCTTTTATCCTTTTACTTACAATAGAAATTCCCCCCTCTCCAACAATCTGCGGATAGATACCCACACCTTTCCCTTATTCAAATTGTTCTTCCCTTTCACTTCACATATCTAAATAGATCCATTTTTCTATAATTTCGCTCTACCAATGCCTTTGACTCAACTTTTCTGCACCTGAGTTACCCTAATTATCTTGTTCCCTTGCTACTAAATCAATTAGCTTATCTTCAATTACTGACAATAGTCTTGGTCCACTCAGCAAACCAATGGACTGAGTACCCTACTGCCCCTGTTCCTATAATATACTGCTTAACGTGTAACATAGATTTATAGTAACGGAATCCACCATGTTTTTTACTTCAGTATCGCACAAAGAATGTACCGGTTGTAAAGGCTGGAAAGTCATCTTCCTCTGAGGCCATCACACACCGTATTCTTATTTACGGCATTCAAGATGAGAATGGTTCACACATCCAGAACTTTGCCCTGGATATCACTCCCTCCCCAGATATCACCTACAAATCAGAACCAGGAACCAGTGAGGGCATGAACGCTGGGAATTGTTATCTTCTCTGCCACCATGGGTAAAGTCATCACCTTTTACATCATGGATAACGGTGGTCACATATGATAATAGAAACAATGGACCTCTCAGCTCTATTATACTGTACAAGGGGTAAAATAAAGACCCAAAACCCTAAAACGTACAAATCGAGTCGGTTCTGTTTGCTTCAGTAGATACTCATTCAGAGATAGCACCACATCATCATAGAAACTAATAATGCATCACCAAGCTAGTTAGACAACACTGTACATTGATACTTACCCTGAAAACTACATCTTACAACCCACTTACCAAGAGAAGTAAAGATAAGACAGCAGTTAGAGATGTTTTGGCTATTTTGTGTGCAATATTTGGGCTGTTGTCTGTCATCACTAACATGAAGAACATGTACATTGGGTTCCACAATTAGTAATGTATGTGTTTATGTAAGTTGCACATCCAAGGAATAAACAAGAACCAAGGGTTGGTGGAGTATATGTCCAGTGGAAATATGGGAATATGAAATGTATTTTTATGTCATAGTTCTGACATCACACTTCAAAACCTTGCATTACATCCCTTCATTGTGTTAGTTAAATCACTGTATTTTCACTGTTATTTGGTAATTTGATCTCCAAAGTTTCACTACTGATGTGACATCATTCTGAGTTTGTGGTGACGTAATTTATAATGTCTCCTTGTGCACTACTGAAGTGACATCATTCTGAGCCTGTGGTGATGTAATTTTGTTATGTCTCCTTGTGCACTACTGACGTAACATCATTCTGGGCTTGTGGTGATGTCATTTTGTAGTGTTTACCTGTACACTACTAATATGACATTCTGAGCTTGTGGTGATGTAATTGTGTAACGTTTCTTGGCTGTAAACTACTGACTTGACATCATTCTGTGCTTGTGGTGATGTAATTTTGTAATGCCTCCCTATACACTAATAACACAACATCATTCTTACCTTGTGGTGATGTCATTGTGTAATGTCTCCCTGTACACTAATAACACAACATCATTCTTACCTTGTGGTGATGTAATTTTGTTATGTCTCCATGTAGACTACTGATGTGACATCATTTAGACCTTGTGGTGCAGTCATTTTGTAATGCATCCATGTACACTACTGATGTGACATCATTCTGAACTTCTGTGATGTCATTTTGTAATGTTTCCCTGTACACTACTGAGGGGACATCATTCTGACCTTGTAGTAATGTCATTTTGTAATGTTTCCCTGTAAACTACTGATCTGACATCATTCTGAACATGTTGTGATCTCATTTTCAAATGTTTCCCTGTACACTACTGACGTCATTCTGAGCTTGTGGGGATGTCATTTTGTAATGTCTCCCTGTACACTACTGAAGTGACATCATTCTGAGCTTGTGGTGATGTCATTTTGTAAAGTTTCCCTGTACACTACTGACGTGACATCATTCTGACCTTGTGGTGATGTCATTTTGTAATATTTTCCTGTACAATCAAATGACTTTATTAGTAAACATATTCTATCAGAAATTAACATCAAGATGTATGTTTAAAAGGTTCAATATCTTGGAAATGTGTCTAGCTATATATTCAAAAAGTCAAACTTAAAACTTTTAAGATACCAACAAGTTTTCCATGAATTTTTCAGAGAATGATGTATGTGTGTAGATGGATAGATAGATAGTTAGATAGATAGATAGATACCGACAGATAGACAGATATAGGCAGACAGATATAGGGCCAGATTATGAGTGTCGTGTTAACAGTTAAGAGCGAGCTATGAGGGGTTTATTGCGTCTGTTTGCGGGTATCGGGTTCTCCGCTCATATTACAAGCTGAAAGTAAACGTGATCGCTTGAGCGCAATTAAAGTTAACACGCGTCAGGTTAGCTCTGGTTAATTGTTTTTCCAAAACAAAAAAGTGTTAAAAATCACATAAAAAATACATGTAAAAGTACAGTTACACACATAATAACACCATCTAATAAACATTATTAAAAAAAAATATTGCACAAAAAATGTTATAGGGATGAAAGATATGAGATTTCAGGTGTTAAAAAAGCAAAGGGCTTTAACATAAAGAGACATACATATCTAAAGATATATTTATTTATATGTGTGTACATATGTATTTATGTGGTTATATGTGTATATATATATATATATATATATTTACAGACATATACAGTTTACACATATAACCACATATACATATACATATGTACACATACATAGACATATAAGTGCATTGGAGCCCTTTGCAGTTAAGTAGATGAAAACATGTAAACGCATATTTATGCAATATTCATTATTTAATAGTGTTATACTGTGTATTTACTGTAAATATTTAAATATTCCAATGTTCTGCACATAGCAGAATATGTTATATGTATTTCTTAGTAGATAGTCCTATATATATATATAATATATATATATATATAATATATATATATATCAATACCTATATATAATCATGTATATATATATAATATATATATAATATATATATATACATACAACAGTGGGGCAAAACAGTATTTAGTCAGCCACCAATTGTGCAAGTTCTCCCACTTAAGAAGATGAGAGAGGCGTGTAATTTTCATCATAGGTATACCTCAACTATGAGAGACAAAATGTGGAAACAAATCCAGACAATCACATTGTCTGATTTGGAAAGAATTTATTTACATATTATGGTGGAAAATAAGTACTGTATTTGGTCACCTAAAAACAAGCAAGATTTCTGGCTCTCACAGACCTGTATCTTCTTCTTTAAGAGGCTCTTCTGTCCTCCACTCATTACCTGTATTAATGGCACCTGTTTGAACTTGTTATCAGTATAAAAGACACCTGTCCACAACTTCAAACAGTCACACTCCAAACTCCACTATGGTGAAGACCAAATGGCTGTCGAAGGACAACAGAAACAAAATTGTAGACCTGCACCAGGCTGGGAAGACTGAATCTGCAATAGGCAAGCAGCTTGGTGTGAGAAATCAACTGTGGGAGCAATAATTAGAAAATGGAAGACATACAAGACCACTGATAATCTCCCTTGATCTGGGGCTCCACGCAAGATCTCACCCGTGGGTAAAATGATCACAAGAATGGTGAACAAACATCCCAGAACCACACGGGTGGACCTAGTGAATGACCTGCAGAGAGCTGGGACCAACGTAACAAAGGCTACCATCAGTAACACACTACGCCGCCAGGGACTCAGATCCTGCAGTGCCAGATGTGTCCCCATGCTTAAGCCAGTACATGTCCGGGCCCGACTGAAGTATGCTAGAGAGCCTTTGGATGATCCAGAAGCGGATTGGGAGAATGTCATATGGTCAGATGAAACCAAAGTAGATCTGTTTGGTAGAAACACAACTCTTGTGTTTGGAGGAGAGAGAATGCTGAGTTGCAACCAAAGAACACCATACCTACTGTGAAGCATGGGGGTGGCAACTCATGCTTTGGACTGTTTCTCTGCAAATGGAATAGGACGACTGATCCGTGTACATGAAAGAATGAATGGGGCCATGTATCATGAGATTTTGAGTGCAAACCTCCTTCCATCTGCAAGGGCATTGAAGATGAAACGTGGCTGGGTCTTTCAGCATGACAATGATCCCAACCACACCGCCCGGGCAACGAAGGAGTGGCTTCGTAAGGAGCATTTCAAGGTCCTGGAGTGGCCTAGCCAGTCTCCAGATCTCAACCCCATAGAAAACCTTTGGAGGGTGTTGAAAGTCCGTGTTGCCCAGCGACAGCCCCAAAACATCACTGCTCTAGAGGAGATCTGCATGCAGGAATGGGCCAACATACCAGCAACAGTGTGTGACAACCTTGTGAAGACTTACAGAAAATGTTTGACCTCTGTCATTGCCAACAAAGGATATATAACAAAGTATTGAGATGAACTTTAGATATTGACCAAATACTTATTTTCCACCATAATTTGCAAATAAATTCTTTCCAAATCAGACAATGTGATTGTCTGGATTTGTTTCCACATTTTGTCTCTCATAGTTGAGGTATACCTATGATAAAAATTACAGGCCTCTCTCATCTTCTTAAGTGGAGAACTTGCACAATTGGTGGCTGACTAAATACTTTTTTTGCCCCACTATATACAGTAATATATATATATAATATATTATATATATATATTATATATATATATATATATATTTGTGCAACAAAAAACACAGATATATTAGAAAATGTATATTATAAATTAATAAATAGAACATATTCTGCTAAGGGCAGAACATTGAATGTGAATTATTAATATATTCATGTCAGGTTAGCACACTTGAGAATATGCGATCGGGTTTGCACGTGAGTAGGGTGCTTTTTCCACTTTTTGTTCTATTAAATCTATGGGGGATTAGGTTATTTTATGCACGATATTCTAAATTTGGCTTTTATCGTTTCACGTTAGTGTGAGCGAAAACAGTTTACTTTCAACTCCATAATATGAACACAACCCAACACGCTCAAAAAGCTTACTTCTAGTTCAGTTATCGTTTGTGTGGGCATTAAATAGTATTTCACTTGTAATCTAGCTGATAGATAGATGTAGATATATAGATATTCAACAGACAGACATAGATATACAGACAGACAGACAGATAGATAGATAGATATATAGATAAAGATATATAGATAGTTTGCTTCAGATCTGTACATAGTTGCTAAGAGAGGTGGTGCAGTGGAGGCCTTGTGGCTGTCTGAAATATAAATCAGTTTCCTGGACTTATAGTACTTTAATAATACACATGAATAATAAGCTAAAGGAAACATAACCTCATAAGATGTCATGTTTCTTTCGGTGCATGAGAGAAGGATACACGTTTAGATAGATGCATGAGAGAAGGATACACGTGTATATAGTGGCATGAGAGAAGGATATACATGTAGATAAGATGCATGAGAGAAGGATACCATGTAGATAGGTGCATGAGAAGAAGGATAGACTGTAGATAGGTGCATGAGAGAGGATACACATGTAATAGGTGCATGAAGAAGGAAAACGTGTAGATAGGTGCATGAGTGAAGGATACTCATGTAGATAGGTGCATGAGAGAAGGATATACATGTAGATATGGTGCATGAGAGAAGGATACACATGTAGATAGGTGCATGAGAGAAGCATATACATGTAGATAGGTGCATGAGAGAAGGATATACATGTAGATAGGTGCATGAGAGAAGGATATACATGTAGATAGGTGCATGAGAGAATGATAACAGAGATAGGTACATGAGAAAAGGATAAACATGTAGATAGGTGCATGAGAGAAGGATACACATGTAGATAGGTGCATTAGAGAAGGATACACATGTAGATAGGTGCATGTGAGAAGGATAGACTTGTAGATAGGTGCATGAGAGAAGGCTACACATGTAGATAGATGCATGAGAGAAGGATACACATGTAGATAGGTGCATGAGAGAAGGATAGACATGTAGATAGGTGCATGATAGAAGGATACACATGTAAGAGAAGGATACACATGTAGATAGATGCATGAGAGAAGGATACACATGTAGATAGATGCATGAGAGAAGGATACACATGTAGATAGATGCATGAGAGAAGGATACACATGTAGATAGGTGCATGAGAGAAGGATAGACATGTAGATAGGTGCATGAGAGAAGGATACACATGTAGATAGGTGCATGAGAGAAGGATAGACATGTAGATAGGTGCATGAGAGGATAGACATGTAGATAGATGCATGAGAGAAGGATACACATGTAGATAGGTGCATGAGAGAAGGATAGACATGTAGATAGGTGCATGAGAGAAGGATAGACATGTAGATAGGTGCATGAGAGGATAGACATGTAGATAGATGCATGAGAGAAGGATACACATGTAGATAGGTGCATGAGAGAAGGATAGACATGTAGATAGGTGCATGAGAGGATAGACATGTAGATAGATGCATGAGAGAAGGATACACATGTAGATAGGTGCATGATAGAAGGATACACATGTAAGAGAAGGATACACATGTAGATAGATGCATGATAGAAGGATAGACATGTAGATAGATTCATGAGAGAAGGATAGACATGTAGATAGATGCATGAGAGAAGGATACACATGTAGATAGGTGCATGAGAGGATAGACATGTAGATAGATGCATGAGAGAAGGATACATGTAGATAGGTGCAGAGAAGGATACATGTGTAGATAGATGCATGAGAGAAAGATACACATGTAGATAGGTGTATGAGAGAAGGATACACATGTAGATAGGTGCATGAGAGAAGGATAGACATGTAGATAGATGCATGAGCGAAGGATAGACATGTAGATAGATGCATGAGCGAAGGATAGACATGTAGATAGGTGCATGAGAGAAGGATACACATGTAGATAGGTGTATTGAGAGAAGGATACACATGTAGATAGGTGTATGAGAGAAGGATATACATGTAGATAGGTGTATGAGAGAAGGATATACATGTAGATAGGTGCATTAGAGAAAGATACACATGTAGATAGGTGCATGAGAGAAGTATACACATGTAGATAGGTGTATGAGAGAAGGATATACATGTAGATAGGTGTATGAGAGAAGGATACACATGTAGATAGGTGTATGAGAGAAGGATATACATGTAGATAGGTGTATGAGAGAAGGATATACATGTAGATAGGTGTATGAGAGAAGGATACACATGTAGATAGGTGTATGAGAGAAGGATAGACATGTAGATAGGTGTATGAGAGAAGGATAGACTTATGTAGCACAAGAAATACACCTAGACTAAGAAGTCAGCTGGGCACAATGTTCCCTGTGATTTATGAAAAGCTTATAGTCTCTCAGTGAAGTGAATGTCACACCTATTGCAAGATGACATTTGTAAACGTCTGCGTCTTGCAGGTATAATGCTGGGGCGTATGGGGACCAGTGGGGTTCCTCTTGTAAGTTTCTGCCAGTGCTTGAACGAGTCCGTCATGAAAATTGTGGCTGTAGCTGTTTGGTAAGTGCTGAGTTTAATGCCGTTCTCCTTTGTAAGTTTGTGTGTGAGATGTGTGATGTCAAACCAGTAGTGCACACGGATATGTTACAAACTGAGATCATTATAAACTCAGAATGATGTCACATCAGTAGTGCACACGGATATGTTAAACAATGACATCACTATAAACTCAGAATGATGTCACATCAGTAGTGTATAGGGTGACAGTACAACATTACCTCTTTCTAATCTTATTGTGAAGTCATTTTGTAATATCTCCCTGTGTAATACTGGTGTGACATCATTCTGAGTTTATAGTGATGTCATTGTTTAACATATCCGTGTGCACTACTGATGTGACATCATTCTGAGTTTATAATGATCTCAGTTTGTAACATATCCGTGTGCACTACTGGATTGACATCACACATCTCACACACAAACTTACAAAGGAGAACGGCATTAAACTCAGCACTTACCAAACAGCTACAGCCACAATTTTCATGACGGACTCGTTCAAGCACTGGCAGAAACTTACAAGAGGAACCCCACTGGTCCCCATACGCCCCAGCATTATACCTGCAAGACGCAGACGTTTACAAATGTCATCTTGCAATAGGTGTGACATTCACTTCACTGAGAGACTATAAGCTTTTCATAAATCACAGGGAACATTGTGCCCAGCTGACTTCTTAGTCTAGGTGTATTTCTTGTGCTACATAAGTCTATCCTTCTCTCATACACCTATCTACATGTCTATCCTTCTCTCATACACCTATCTACATGTGTATCCTTCTCTCATACACCTATCTACATGTATATCCTTCTCTCATACACCTATCTACATGTATATCCTTCTCTCATACACCTATCTACATGTGTATCCTTCTCTCATACACCTATCTACATGTATATCCTTCTCTCATACACCTATCTACATGTGTATACTTCTCTCATGCACCTATCTACATGTGTATCTTTCTCTAATGCACCTATCTACATGTATATCCTTCTCTCATACACCTATCTACATGTATATCCTTCTCTCATACACCTATCTACATGTGTATCCTTCTCTCAATACACCTATCTACATGTGTATCCTTCTCTCATGCACCTATCTACATGTCTATCCTTCGCTCATGCATCTATCTACATGTCTATCCTTCGCTCATGCATCTATCTACATGTCTATCCTTCTCTCATGCACCTATCTACATGTGTATCCTTCTCTCATACACCTATCTACATGTGTATCTTTCTCTCATGCATCTATCTACACATGTATCCTTCTCTCATGCACCTATCTACATGTGTATCCTTCTCTCATGCATCTATCTACATGTCTATCCTCTCATGCACCTATCTACATGTGTATCCTTCTCTCATGCATCTATCTACATGTCTATCCTTCTCTCATGAATCTATCTACATGTCTATCCTTCTATCATGCATCTATCTACATGTGTATCCTTCTCTTACATGTGTATCCTTCTATCATGCACCTATCTACATGTGTATCCTTCTCTCATGCATCTATCTACATGTCTATCCTCTCATGCACCTATCTACATGTCTATCCTTCTCTCATGCACCTATCTACATGTGTATCCTTCTCTCATGCATCTATCTACATGTCTATCCTCTCATGCACCTATCTACATGTCTATCCTTCTCTCATGCACCTATCTACATGTCTATCCTTCTCTCATGCACCTATCTACATGTGTATCCTTCTCTCATGCATCTATCTACATGTCTATCCTCTCATGCACCTATCTACATGTCTATCCTTCTCTCATGCACCTATCTACATGTGTATCCTTCTCTCATGCACCTATCTACATGTCTATCCTTCTCTCATGCACCTATCTACATGTGTATCCTTCTCTCATGCATCTATCTACATGTGTATCCTTCTCTCATGCATCTATCTACATGTGTATCCTTCTCTCATGCATCTATCTACATGTGTATCCTTCTCTTACATGTGTATCCTTCTATCATGCACCTATCTACATGTCTATCCTTCTCTCATGCACCTATCTACATGTGTATCCTTCTCTCATGCATCTATCTACATGTGTAGCCTTCTCTCATGCACCTATCTACAAGTCTATCCTTCTCACATGCACCTATCTACATGTGTATCCTTCTCTAATGCACCTATCTACATGTGTATCCTTCTCTCATGCACCTATCTACATGTTTATCCTTTTCTCATGTACCTATCTACATGTATATCATTCTCTCATGCACCTATCTACATGTATATCCTTCTCTCATGCACCTATCTACATGTATATCCTTCTCTCATGCACCTATCTACATGTATATGCTTCTCTCATGCACCTATCTACATGTGTATCCTTCTCTCATGCACCTATCTACATGTATATCCTTCTCTCATGCACCTATCTACATGAGTATCCTTCACTCATGCACCTATCTACACGTTTATCCTTCTCTCATGCACCTATCTACATGTGTATCCTTCTCTCATGCACCTATCTACATGTCTATCCTTCTCTCATGCACCTATCTACATGTGTATCCTTCTCTCATGCATCTATCTACATGTATATCCTTCTCTCATGCACCTATATACACGTGTATCCTTCTCTCATGCATCTATCTAAACGTGTATCCTTCTCTCATGCACCGAAAGAAACATGACATCTTATGAGGTTATGTTTCCTTTAGCTTATTATTCATTGTGTATTATTAAAGTACTATAAGTCCAGGAACTGATTTATATTTCAGACAGCCACAAGGCCTCCACTGCACCACCTCTCTTAGCAACTATGTACCAGATCTGAAGCAAACCTATCTATATATCTTTATCTATATATCTATCTATCTATCTGTCTGTCTGTCTGTATATCTATGTCTGTCTGTTGAATATCTATATATCTACATCTATCTATCAGCTAGATTACAAGTGAAATACTATTTAATGCTCCCACACAAACGATAACTGAACTAGAAGTAAGCTTTTTGAGCGTGTTGGGTTGTGTTCATATTATGGAGTTGAAAGTAAACTGTTTTCGCTCACACTAACGTGAAACGCATAAAAAGCCAAATTTAGAATATCGTGCATAAAATAACCTAATCCCCCATAGAATTTAATAGAACAAAAAAGTGGAAAAAAGCACCCTACTCACGTGCAAACCCGATCGCATATTCTCAAGTGTGCTAACCTGACATGAATATATTAATAATTCACATTCCAATGTTCTGCCCTTAGCAGAATATGTTCTATTTATTAATTTATAATATACATATTTCTACATATATCTGTGTTTTTTGTTGCACAAATATATATATATATATATATATATATATATATATATATATATATATATATATATACTGTATATACAGTGGGGCAAAAAAGTATTTAGTCAGCCACCAATTGTGCAAGTTCTCCCACTTAAGAAGATGAGAGAGGCCTGTAATTTTTATCATAGGTATACCTCAACTATGAGAGACAAAATGTGGAAACAAATCCAGACAATCACATTGTCTGATTTGGAAAGAATTTATTTGCAAATTATGGTGGAAAATAAGTATTTGGTCAATATCTAAAGTTCATCTCAATACTTTGTTATATATCCTTTGTTGGCAATGACAGAGGTCAAACATTTTCTGTAAGTCTTCACAAGGTTGTCACACACTGTTGCTGGTATGTTGGCCCATTCCTGCATGCAGATCTCCTCTAGAGCAGTGATGTTTTGGGGCTGTCGCTGGGCAACACGGACTTTCAACTCCCTCCAAAGGTTTTCTATGGGGTTGAGATCTGGAGACTGGCTAGGCCACTCCAGGACCTTGAAATGCTCCTTACGAAGCCACTCCTTCGTTGCCCGGGCGGTGTGGTTGGGATCATTGTCATGCTGAAAGACCCAGCCACGTTTCATCTTCAATGCCCTTGCAGATGGAAGGAGGTTTGCACTCAAAATCTCATGATACATGGCCCCATTCATTCTTTCATGTACACGGATCAGTCGTCCTATTCCATTTGCAGAGAAACAGTCCCAAAGCATGATGTTGCCACCCCCATGCTTCACAGTAGGTATGGTGTTCTTTGGTTGCAACTCAGCATTCTCTCTCCTCCAAACACAACGAGTTGTGTTTCTACCAAACAGATCTACTTTGGTTTCATCTGACCATATGACATTCTCCCAATCCGCTTCTGGATCATCCAAAGGCTCTCTAGCATACTTCAGTCGGGCCCGGACATGTACTGGCTTAAGCATGGGGACACATCTGGCACTGCAGGATCTGAGTCCCTGGCGGCGTAGTGTGTTACTGATGGTAGCCTTTGTTACGTTGGTCCCAGCTCTCTGCAGGTCATTCACTAGGTCCACCCGTGTGGTTCTGGGATGTTTGTTCACCATTCTTGTGATCATTTTACCCCACGGGTGAGATCTTGCGTGGAGCCCCAGATCAAGGGAGATTATCAGTGGTCTTGTATGTCTTCCATTTTCTAATTATTGCTCCCACAGTTGATTTCTTCACACCAAGCTGCTTGCCTATTGCAGATTCAGTCTTCCCAGCCTGGTGCAGGTCTACAATTTTGTTTCTGTTGTCCTTCGACAGCCATTTGGTCTTCACCATAGTGGAGTTTGGAGTGTGACTGTTTGAAGTTGTGGACAGGTGTCTTTTATACTGATAACAAGTTCAAACAGGTGCCATTAATACAGGTAATGAGTGGAGGACAGAAGAGCCTCTTAAAGAAGAAGATACAGGTCTGTGAGAGCCAGAAATCTTGCTTGTTTTTAGGTGACCAAATACAGTACTTATTTTCCACCATAATATGTAAATAAATTCTTTCCAAATCAGACAATGTGATTGTCTGGATTTGTTTCCACATTTTGTCTCTCATAGTTGAGGTATACCTATGATGAAAATTACACGCCTCTCTCATCTTCTTAAGTGGGAGAACTTGCACAATTGGTGGCTGACTAAATACTGTTTTGCCCCACTGTATGTATGTATATATATATATATATATATATATATATATATATATATATACATGATTATATATAGTTATAGATATATATATATATATATATATATATATATATATATATATATATATATAGGACTATCTACTAAGAAATACATATAACATATTCTGCTATGTGCAGAACATTGGAATATTTAAATATTTACAGTAAATACACAGTATAACACTATTAAATAATGAATATTGCATAAATATGCGTTTACATGTTTTCATCTACTTAACTGCAAAGGGCTCCAATGCACTTATATGTCTATGTATGTGTACATATGTATATGTATATGTGGTTATATGTGTAAACTGTATATGTCTGTAAATATATATATATATATATATATATACACATATAACCACATAAATACATATGTACACACATATAAATAAATATATCTTTAGATATGTATGTCTCTTTATGTTAAAGCCCTTTGCTTTTTTAACACCTGAAATCTCATATCTTTCATCCCTATAACATTTTTTGTGCAATATTTTTTTTTAATAATGTTTATTAGATGGTGTTATTATGAGTGTAACTGTACTTTTACATGTATTTTTTATGTGATTTTTAACACTTTTTTGTTTTGGAAAAACAATTAACCAGAGCTAACCTGACGCGTGTTAACTTTAATTGCGCTCAAGCGATCACGTTTACTTTCAGCTTGTAATATGAGCGGAGAACCCGATACCCGCAAACAGACGCAATAAACCCCTCATAGCTCGCTCTTAACTGTTAACACGACACTCATAATCTGGCCCTATATCTGTCTGCCTATATCTGTCTATCTGTCGGTATCTATCTATCTATCTAACTATCTATCTATCCATCTACACACATACATCATTCTCTGAAAAATTCATGGAAAACTTGTTGGTATCTTAAAAGTTTTAAGTTTGACTTTTTGAATATATAGCTAGACACATTTCCAAGATATTGAACCTTTTAAACATACATCTTGATGTTAATTTCTGATAGAATATGTTTACTAATAAAGTCATTTGATTGTACAGGAAAATATTACAAAATGACATCACCACAAGGTCAGAATGATGTCACGTCAGTAGTGTACAGGGAAACTTTACAAAATGACATCACCACAAGCTCAGAATGATGTCACTTCAGTAGTGTACAGGGAGACATTACAAAATGACATCCCCACAAGCTCAGAATGACGTCAGTAGTGTACAGGGAAACATTTGAAAATGAGATCACAACATGTTCAGAATGATGTCAGATCAGTAGTTTACAGGGAAACATTACAAAATGACATTACTACAAGGTCAGAATGATGTCCCCTCAGTAGTGTACAGGGAAACATTACAAAATGACATCACAGAAGTTCAGAATGATGTCACATCAGTAGTGTACATGGATGCATTACAAAATGACTGCACCACAAGGTCTAAATGATGTCACATCAGTAGTCTACATGGAGACATAACAAAATTACATCACCACAAGGTAAGAATGATGTTGTGTTATTAGTGTACAGGGAGACATTACACAATGACATCACCACAAGGTAAGAATGATGTTGTGTTATTAGTGTATAGGGAGGCATTACAAAATTACATCACCACAAGCACAGAATGATGTCAAGTCAGTAGTTTACAGCCAAGAAACGTTACACAATTACATCACCACAAGCTCAGAATGTCATATTAGTAGTGTACAGGTAAACACTACAAAATGACATCACCACAAGCCCAGAATGATGTTACGTCAGTAGTGCACAAGGAGACATAACAAAATTACATCACCACAGGCTCAGAATGATGTCACTTCAGTAGTGCACAAGGAGACATTATAAAATTACGTCACCACAAACTCAGAATGATGTCACATCAGTAGTGAAACTTTGGAGATCAAATTACCAAATAACAGTGAAAATACAGTGATTTAACTAACACAATGAAGGGATGTAATGCAAGGTTTTGAAGTGTGATGTCAGAACTATGACATAAAAATACATTTTCATATTCCCATATTTCCACTGGACATATACTCCACCAACCCTTGGTTCTTGTTTATTCCTTGGATGTGCAACTTACATAAACACATACATTACTAATTGTGGAACCCAATGTACATGTTCTTCATGTTAGTGATGACAGACAACAGCCCCAAATATTGCACACAAAATAGCCAAAACATCTCTAACTGCTGTCTTATCTTTACTTCTCTTGGTAAGTGGGTTGTAAGATGTAGTTTTCAGGGTAAGTATCAATGTACAGTGTTGTCTAACTAGCTTGGTGATGCATTATTAGTTTCTATGATGATGTGGTGCTATCTCTGAATGAGTATCTACTGAAGCAAACAGAACCGACTCGATTTGTACGTTTTAGGGTTTTGGGTCTTTATTTTACCCCTTGTACAGTATAATAGAGCTGAGAGGTCCATTGTTTCTATTATCATATGTGACCACCGTTATCCATGATGTAAAAGGTGATGACTTTACCCATGGTGGCAGAGAAGATAACAATTCCCAGCACGTTCATGCCCTCACTGGTTCCTGGTTCTGATTTGTAGGTGATATCTGGGGAGGGAGTGATATCCAGGGCAAAGTTCTGGATGTGTGAACCATTCTCATCTTGAATGCCGTAAATAAGAATACGGTGTGTGATGGCCTCAGAGGAAGATGACTTTCCAGCCTTTACAACCGGTACATTCTTTGTGCGATACTGAAGTAAAAAACATGGTGGATTCCGTTACTATAAATCTATGTTACACGTTAAGCAGTATATTATAGGAACAGGGGCAGTAGGGTACTCAGTCCATTGGTTTGCTGAGTGGACCAAGACTATTGTCAGTAATTGAAGATAAGCTAATTGATTTAGTAGCAAGGGAACAAGATAATTAGGGTAACTCAGGTGCAGAAAAGTTGAGTCAAAGGCATTGGTAGAGCGAAATTATAGAAAAATGGATCTATTTAGATATGTGAAGTGAAAGGGAAGAACAATTTGAATAAGGGAAAGGTGTGGGTATCTATCCGCAGATTGTTGGAGAGGGGGGAATTTCTATTGTAAGTAAAAGGATAAAAGGCAGGTGCTTTCAGAGGACACATGTAAGCATCAGGATGTTGTGGGAATAAGGTGCAGCTGGCTTGTACCAGACACAACTCGGGAGCATAAACCATGAAAGGAAGAAAAAAAGCTTTTGTGATGTTTCTAAAATTGCCATTAAACACACTCACTGGAGGATCAGAGCCATAAGCATTCTGTGTATTTATTTTAAAAAAAGAACTTCTAAATAAACACACTGGGCATGTTTTCCTGGGAGCATAAATTGTTTTAACCTGATTTCCATATCTCACCCTCCCTTCTCTCATCCCCTATGGCAGAGCTTTCCAAACTTTTCATTTTGGTGACACACTTTTTAGACCTACATCATTTTGCGACACAGTAATTCAGTTGTACTATCAAACAGGAGGTTAAACTAACTTGTTTTAAGAGATACAGACACATACATAAATTATATAATAACAAAATGTATTTACAAGTAATAGTGTGTAAGTGCAAGAATAAAAAAACGTTTAATAACACCAATAGCTACTTACTATTTTAATGGGATGTATGAGGTTGATGGGATGAACACAGTTTATGAATATTTGGTGGAATATTAGACACTCGCATTTTTAAGCTTCCCCTTCCTATCCATATATCAAGAGCAGGAGCAGCAATGCACTACTGGGAGCTAGTTGCAAAAAAACCCCACTGACTTCTGACTTCAGCTCAGCGTTTAAGCTGCCGCCCTCAGAGCTTGGTGAGTGTGATTGACTACTGCCTGCGCTGCAAACACACTGCTGTCCCACTCACTGGCTACACATGCAGTCATGAGCCAATTAAGGAGACTACACATGCAGTCAGGAGCCAATGTGCCGCCAAAGCCACCAATGGGAATAGTTTCAGTTCCCACTGAGCTGTGCCAATAGGTTAAGATGATCTGTGACCCCCTAGGCATCAATCACGTGTCAACCATGTGATATGCGTAGCAGGCAGGCGGAAAGTCAGAAACCCCCAAAAAAAATAATTTAAAAAAATTTAAATTTTAAAAAAATTGTGCTGAAGCAGGGACACACCTACACACTGCTGCCGACACACTAGTGTGTCCCGACACACAGTTTGGAAAGCACTGCCCTATGGTGTCCTCTCATGAACTACGCTGTCTCCTTAGAAACACATTTTCCATCTATCTTCCCTGTGTCTAATCACAACCGCTCCTACAAGTCTCACTCTCACCTCCTGTCACTCACACTCCTACTACTGCTTGCTGCTGGTGACGTCTCCCCTAACCCTGGCCCTGCAGCGATCACCAAACTTCCACACACTCGTTCAGTCTCCCACTGCAAAAAACTCTCGGACACGCAATACTAACAATCTCATCTCCATTAACCCTCAGCGTTTATCCCCACTATTTTCTTGTGCTTTCTGGAACACTCGCTCTGTCTGCAACAAACTTACTTTTGTTCACGACCTGTTTGTTTCCAACGCTTTCAACCTTTTAGCAATTACTGAAACCTGGTTATCTTGACACTGCTTCCATTGCTATCCTCACACACAGTGGTAGCCACACACCTAGGCCTGGTGAGAAACATGGTGGCGGTGTTAGTATCTTACTTCCCCCCTGCTGCTCCTATCACCTATCTCCATTTCCATCTCTCTCCTTTTCTTCCTTTGAAGTCCACTGCATTTTCCTGTTTTCCCCCCTCTCTCTCTCAGAGTGCAGTTATCTATCGCCCCCCTGGACCCACCTCCCAATTCCTTGACAACTTTGCTGCCTAGCGTCCTCATTTTCTCTCTACAAATACACCTACTCTAATTCTGGGGGACTTCAACATCCCCATTGATAACCCATCTGCCCCTGCTACCTCTAAACTTCTCTCACTCACTAACTCCTTTGGCCTCTCACAATCCACCCTATTCCCTACTCACCGCAATGGACACTATTGATATTGTATTCTCCTATCTCTACTCTCTCTCTGATGTCGCCTGTTGCCCATTCCCTATCTCAGACCACCATCTGCTCACCGTTAATCTTAATATACAGGCTAAACCGACTTCTCCCCCTCGCTCCCGCAGAAATCTGCACACTGTGGATCCTCTCCAACTCTCCAAACTTATTCAAAAACGCCTCCCCCACACTTCCACAATATCCTGCCCTGACCTTGCTACAACCCACTATAACAATACTATCTCTTCTTGCTTCTCCCCTAATATGCAAAGCCCCATGTCATCAGCTCCAGCCCTGGCATTCTCAGCAAACACGCCACCTACAAAAATGCTCCGGCCCTGCTGAACGTGCCTGGAGGAAAGCCCGCTCTGAACTTGATTTCATCCACTATAAGTTAATTCTTTCACCTCTGCCCTTCACTTAGCTAAGCAAACCTACTTATCTTCTCTTATATCTACTCACTCGTCAAACCCTAAAAGATTTTTCTCCATTTTCAACTTTCTCCTCTGCCAACCTGCACCACCCCCTTCATCTGCATTTAGTGCTCAAGACCCGGCTGACTATTTTTTCAATAAAACACCATCCGAAGCAACATCCCAACACAAGCCTGCAATCTCCCAACTTTGCTCCCATTCACCCCCTCTGCCACTCTCTGCACCCTCCCCCCAACCACTGAGAGAGAAGTGGGTTCCTTATTGTCTTCCTCACACTTCACTACCTGCCCACTTGACCCTATTCCTTCACATCTAATACCTTCTCTGTCTTCCACCCTCACTCCAACTCTTACTCACATATTCAACCGATTCCTTTCTACCGGTTCATTCCCATCTTCCTTCAAACATGCAAAGGTCACCCCCATCCTCAAAAAACCCTCCCTCGACCCTAACTCTTCTGCAAACTACCGCCCCATATCACTGCTTCCGCTAGCTTCAAAAGTCCTTGAAAAACTAGTTTTCGATCGCCTAACCCACTTCCTGTCCTCCAACTAATGGCTTGACCCCCTGCTTCCGTTGCTACTCTCACATACAGTGGTCTCCACTTTAGCCACACACCTAGGCCTGGTGAGAAACATGGTGGCGGTGTTAGTATCTTACTTCCCCCTCCTGCTCCTATCAGTACCTATCTCCATTTGCATCTCTCTCCTTTTCTTCCTTTGAAGTCCACTGCATTTTCCTGTTTTCCCCCCTCTCTCTCTCAGAGTGCAGTTATCTATCGCCCCCCTGGACCCACCTCCCAATTCCTTGACAACTTTGCTGCCTGGCGTCCTCATTTTCTCTCTACAAATACACCTACTCTAATTCTGGGGGACTTCAACATCCCCATTGATAACCCATCTGCCCCTGCTACCTCTAAACTTCTCTCACTCACTAACTCCTTTGGCCTCTCACAATCCACCCTATTCCCTACTCACTGCAATGGACACTCTATTGATATTGTATTCTCCTATCTCTACTCTCTCTCTGATGTCGCCTGTTGCCCATTCCCTATCTCAGACCACCATCTGCTCACCGTTAATCTTAATATACAGGCTAAACCACTTCTCCCCCTCGCCCCCGCAGAAATCTGCACACTGTGGATCCTCTCCAACTCTCCAAACTTATTAAAAAACGCCTCCCCCACACTTCCACAATATCCTGCCCTGACCTTGCTACAACCCACTATAACAATACTCTCTCCTCTTGCTCCTCCCCTAATATGCAAAGCCCCATGTCGTCAGCTCCAGCCCTGGCATTCTCAGCAAACACGCCACCTACAAAAATGCTCCGGCCCTGCTGAACGTGCCTGGAGGAAAGCCCGCTCTGAACTTGATTTCATCCACTATAAGTTAATTCTTTCACCTATGCCCTTCACTTAGCTAAGCAAACCTACTTATCTTCTCTTATATCTACTCACTCATCAAACCCTAAAAGATTTTTCTCCATTTTCAACTTTTTCCTCTGCCAACCTGCACCACCCCCTTCATCTGCATTTAGTGCTCAAGACCCGGCTGACTACTTTTTCAATAAAACACCATCCGAAGCAACATCCCAACACAAGCCTGCAATCTCCCAACTTTGCTCCCAGTCACCCCTTCTACCACTCTCTGCACCCTCCCCCCAACCACTGAGAGTGAAGTGGGTTCCTTATTGTCTTCCTCACACTTCACTACCTGCCCACTTGACCCTAATTCCTTCACATCTAATACCTTCTCTGTCTTCCACCCTCACTCCAACTCTTACTCAAATATTCAACCGATTCCTTTCTACCGGTTCATTCCCATCTTCCTTCAAACATGCAAAGGTCACCCCCATCCTCAAAAAACCCTCCCTCGACCCTAACTCTTCTGCAAACTACTGCCCCATATCACTGCTTCTGCTAGCTTCAAAAGTCCTTGAAAAACTAGTTTTCGATCGCCTAACCCACTTCCTGTCCTCCAACTAATGGCTTGACCCCCTGCAATCTGGCTTCTGTCCCCAACACTCAACTGAGACTGCCCTCACCAAGGTTGCTAACGATCTCCTTATTGCGAAAAACAACGGCTACTACTCTATAGATGTGACGAGACCAATCTCTCCACTGTGCATTGGAGGAGCCTGGTTGCCTGCCTGTTGCCTTTAGACTATGGCCCCATGTTGAAATGCTTACTTTTCCCCTGCAAAGACACGAAAGCCGGGTCATTCAGTACTTGCCCTATTTGAACAGTGATACCCCAGATAGCTATGCCATGTAGCCCATTTGTATAACGAAAGACTTTGGCTCCATGGCAATTGAACTGTATTTCTCTGTCTGTGATAATTACATCAACCATTGTGTAATATAATTGTATCAACCATTGTGTAAGATAATTGTATCAACCATGGTGTAAGGTAATTGAATCAACCATTGTGTAAGGTAATTGTATCAACCATTGTGTAAGGTAATTGCATCAACCATTGTGTAAGGTAATTGTATCAACCATTGTGTAAGGTAATTGCATCAACCATTGTGTAAGGTAATTGTATCAACCATTGTGTAAGCTAATTGCATCAACCATTGTGTAAGGTAATTGTATCCCAGGCAGAGGGGAGGGTTTTGTGTGGGAGTGTCTGAGAGTATTGTATGGGTTTATTGGTTGTTTTACAAAATCCTGTGCGTGGTACTAATGTGTAAGTATGTGTATATAAGAACAATAAACCCACAGCTCTGGCTGATTCCTGTTTTACCCTCAAGACGGAGCTTGGTCTCGTGTTTGGGGGGGAAGTGCTGCTTTGAATTGTTCTTTTGCCTGTTCCAGGAGAGAAGGATTTTGCGTATTTTCCCTGTTCAGTGTATTAACTGGGTTCGTGTGTTGCTATTCCCGTATTAAGGGCATCTTTCATCTGGTATTAACCCTCGATATCAGGGTTATACCGTTACAATACTCATCTTACTTGACCTCCTCCTACAAACTCTCAGCTCTCTTGGGCTCTGTGACACTGCCCTCTCCTGGATTCACTCTTAGCTCTCTAAAGGATCCTTCTCTGTCTCTTTTGCTGGTGACTCCTCCTCTCCATTGCCTCTGTCTGTTGGAGTACCTCAAGGCTCTGTTCTGGGTCCTCTACTTTTCTCTATTTACACTTCTTCGCTGGGTAAACTTATCAACAGCTATGGTTTCAATTATCACCTCTATGCTGATGATACCCAGATCTATCTATCCACCCCTGCCTTCTCTCCTTTTGTCAATTCTCACATCAGCGACTGCTTATCTGGCATTTCCTCCTGGATGCCCTCTCACCACCTAAAAATAAACATGTCCATTACCGAACTACTTCTAATCCCACTCTAATTCTACTCCAGTTTCTAATTTTTCTATCACTGTCGGTGGCACTACTATCTCCCAATCTCCCCAAGTCTGCTGCCTTGGAGTCACACTTGACTTAAATCTGTCCTTCATTCCCAACATCCAATTGCTCTCTTCATCCTGTTGCAACCACCTACGCAATATCTCCAAAATGTGTCCATTTCTTAACGCTGAAACTACGAAACAGCTAATCCACTCCCTGGTAATTTCCCAACTTGACTACTGTAATAACCTACTAACTGGCCTCCCTCTCCCCCTTCAATCCATCCTAAATGCTTCTGCCAGACTAATCCACCTCTCTCGATGCTCTGTATCTGCTGCACCTCTCTGTGAGTCCCTTCACTGACTCCCCATTCACAGCAGAATTAAATTCAAAATTTTCACCCTGACCTACAAAGCCCTCACCAATGCTGCCCCATCCTACCTGTCATCAACAAATATACTCCAGCCCGCCCCCTAAGATCCAAAAAGGATCTGCTCCTTGCCTCCTCTACCATCACCTCCTCCCATGCTAGACTACAGGATTTATCTTGAGGGCACCAACCCTCTGGAACGCACTTCCTCGAGCTGTCAGACTTTTCCATAACCTGTCTTCCTTTAAACGCTCCCTAAAGACCTTTTTGTTTAGGGAAGCTTATCACCCAACTCACTAACAAATTAATTTCAATTAATCAACAATTGCCCTCATCTAACTCCTCACTAACATCATTCTCACCTTTGCAGTCCTCACCTCCTGTTTCTCATCCTCCTACCCATCTAGATTGTAAGTTCCCACGGGAATAGGGCCCTCAATTCCCCCTGTATTTATCTGAAAATGTTTGTCTTATATTGTATCATTTCACTGTTTGTACTTATATCTTCGTACCCATGGACAGTGCTGCGGAATCTGTTGGCGCTTTATAAATAAAGAATAATAATAATAATAATAATTTCCATTAATGAAACGCTAAATCTAGTTCTATTAATGATGAACTACCTATTGTTTACCCTACGCATACTAGACAATAACTGAAGCCTCTAGTAACAGCATTTATTTTACCGCACTGGGGCGTTTGCGGATCCAAGGCATGGGGGCCCATTTATCAAGTTCCGGATGGAGCTTGAGGGTCTGTTTCTCTGGCAAGCCTGTAGGCTCGCCAGAAACACCAGTTATGAGGCAGCGGTCTAAAGACCGCTGCTCCATAACCTGTCCGCCTGCTCTGAGCAGGTGGACAGACATCGCCGCATTTCAACCTGATCAAGTACGATGGGGTTGATTGACACCCCCCTGCTGGCGTATTGCTCTCTGCATTCAGCGAGGTCTGTCGGACCTGATCCGCACTGTTGGATCAGGTCCGCTAGACCTTTGATAAATATCCCCCTTAGTGTGAGTGTGTATTTAAATACCTAAAGATGGCAATTTCACAAATACTTACAAATATGTTTTTTTTTATTTACATGCACTCTCATTGTTTATTGCATTGTTATGAAACAAGTGTAAGGGCATCACAATGCAGCATAAACTTCAAAAGACTTTCAGTGGTTTTATTTGCATCTTTATGATTCACCTAAAGGGACAGTTTAGTCAAAATTAAACTTTCATGATTTAGATAGGGCATGCAATTTTAAAAAAAACTTTCCAATTTACTTTTATCATCAAATTTGCTTAGTTCTACTGGTATTCTTTGTTGAAAGCTAAACCTAGGTAGTCTCATATGCTAATTTCTAAGCCCTTGAAGGCCACCTCTTAACACACAAGAATAAAACACAAGGAAATACAACAGAGAATAAAGTACACACAAATACAACACAGGGGAAGACAACACAAAGCAAAGTAACACACATGAATAAAACTCAGGAAAATACAACAGGGAGTAAAGTAACACACATCAATAAAACACAGGGAAATACAACAGGGAGTAAAGTAACACACATGAATAAAACACAGGGAATAAAACAGAGAGTAAAGTAACACACATGAATAAAACAAAGAGAAATACAACAGAGAGTAAAGTAACACACATAATTAAATGATAGGGAAATACAGGAGAGTGTAAAGTAACACACATGAATAAAACACATGGGAATAAAACAAAGAGTAAAGTAACACACATGAATAAAACCAAGAGAAATACAACACAGAGTAAAGTATCAAACCTGAATAAAACAAAGCGAAATACAAAAGAGAGTAAAGGAACACACATGAATAAATTACATAGTATACAACACAGATTAAAGTAACACACATGAATAGAACACAGGGAATACAACAGAGAGTAATGTAACACACATGAATAAAATACAGGGGAATACAAAAGAGAGTAAAGTAACACACAGGAATAAAACACAGGAATACAACAGAGAGTAAAGTAACACACATGAATAAAACACAGGGGAATACAACAGAGAGTAAAGTAACACACATGAATAAAACACAGAGAATGCAACACAGATTAAAGTAACACACATGATTAAAACACAGGGGAATACAACAGAGAGTAAAATAACACATGAAAAAAGGGGAATACAACAGAGAGTAAAGTAACACACATGAATAAAACACAGGGGAATACAACAGAGAGTAAAGTAACACACATGAATAAAACACAATGAAAATAAAACAGAGAGTAAAGTTACACACATTAATAAAACACAGGGAAATACAACACAGAGTAAAGTAACACACACAAAGAAAACACAGGGGAAGAAAACACAAAGTAAAGTAACACACAGGAACAAAACACAAGGAAATACAACAGAGAGTAAAGTAACACACAAGAATAAAACACTAGGAAATACAACTGAGAATAAAGTAACACACAAATAAAACACAGGGGAAGACAACACAAAGTAAAGTAACACACATCAATAAAACACAGGGAAATACAACAGGGAGTAAAGTAATACAAATGAATAAAACACAAGGTAAATACAACAGAGAGTAAAGTAACACACATGGGAATAAAACAGAGAGTAAAGTAACACACATGAATAAAACAAAGAGAAATGCAACAGAGAGTAAAGTAACACACATGAATAAAATAGAGTATACAACACAGATTAAAGTAACACACATGAATAGAACACAGGAAATACAACAGAGAGTAAAGTAACACACATTAATAAAATACAGGGGAATACAAAAGAGAGTAAAGTAACACACAGGAATACAAAAGAGAGTAAAGTAACACACATGAATACAACACAAGGGAATACAACAGAGAGTAAAGTAATGCACATGAATAAAACACAGGGAATACAATAGAGATTAAAGTAACACACATGAATAAAACACAGGAGAATACAACACAGATTAAAGTAATACACATGAATAAAACACAGGGGAATACAACAGAGAGTAAAGTAACACACATGAATAAAACATTGGAGAATACAAAATATATAAAAGTAACACACATGAATAAAACAAAGGGGAATACAACAGGGAGTAAAGTAACACATATGAATAAAACATTGGACAATACAAAATATATAAAAGTAACACACAGGAATAAAACACGGGAATACAACAGAGAGTAAAGTAACACACATAATTAAATTATAGGGAAATACAGGAGAGTGTAAAGTAACACACATGAATAAAACACATGGGAATAAAACAAAGAGTAAAGTATCACACCTGAATAAAACAAAGCGAAATACAAAAGAGAGAAAAGGAACACACATGAATAAATTACATAGTATACAACACAGATTAAAGTAACACACATGAATAGAACACAGGGAATACAACAGAGAGTAATGTAACACACATGAATAAAATACAGGGGAATACAAAAGACTGTAAAGTAGCACACAGGAATAAAACAGAGAGTAAAGTAACACACATTAATAAAACACAGGGGAATACAACAGAGAGTAAAGTAACACACATGAATACAACACAGAGAATGCAACACAGATTAAAGTAACACACATGATTAAAACACAGGGGAATACAACAGAGAGTAAAATAACACACATGAAAAAAGGGGAATACAACAGAGAGTAAAGTAACACACATTAATAAAACACAGGGGAATACAACAGAGAGTAAAGTAACACACATGAATAAAACACAACGTAAATAAAACAGAGAGTAAAGTTACACACATTAATAAAACACAGGGAAATACAACACAGAGTAAAGTAACACACACAAATAAAACACAGGGGAAGAAAACACAAAGTAAAGTAACACACAGGAACAAAACACAAGGAAATACAACAGAGAGTAAAGTAACACACAAGAATAAAACACAAGGAAATACAACTGAGAATAAAGTAACACACAAATAAAACACAGGGGAAGACAACACAAAGTAAAGTAACACACATCAATAAAACACAGGGAGTAAAGTAATGCACATGAATAAAACACAAGGTAAATACAACAGAGAGTAAAGTAACACACATGGGAATAAAACAGAGAGTAAAGTAACACACATGAATAAAACAAAGAGAAATGCAACAGAGAGTAAAGTAACACACATGAATAAAACACAGAGTATACAACACAGATTAAAGTAACACACATTAATAAAATACAGGGGAATACAAAAGAGAGTAAAGTAACACACAGGAATACAACAGAGAGTAAAGTAACACACATGAATACAACACAAGGGAATACAACAGAGAGTAAAGTAACGCACATGAATAAAACACAGGGAATACAATAGAGATTAAAGTAACACACATGAATAAAACACAGGAGAATACAACACAGATTAAAGTAATACACATGAATAAAACACAGGGGAATACAACAGAGAGTAAAGTAACACACATGAATAAAATATTGGAGAATACAAAATATATAAAAGTGACACACATGAATAAAACAAAGGGGAATACAACAGGGAGTAAAGTAACACACATGAATAAAACATTGGAGAATACAAAATATATAAAAGTAACACACATGAATAAAACACGGGAATACAACAGAGAGTAAAGTAACACACATGAATGTGTTACACTATAAGGTAACAAAAAGCAATCTAAAGCAAAACAAATTGAAAGCCAGCTACATAAGATGGTAAAGTGATGCACAGATGCCTGTGTCACTGATACACATATATACAACCCGCACATTACGATAAGTTACATAAAAAGAAATATCACAGTTATATCCAGCTGTAACTGACCTGCTTGAAAGTCGCTTCGACAAGATTTGCTGGAAACATATTCCTTTGGAAGCAAACAGAAAGAATCACATTATATTTGTGTAAAACATATATGTATATACTGACAGGAGAGCAATTTATATCTGTATATACTGACTTCTGTATATACTGACTGCAGAGCAATTTATATTTGTATATACTGACTGCTGTATATACTGACTGCAGAGCAATTTATATCTGTATATACTGACTGCTGTATATACTGACAGCAGTGCAATTTATATCTGTATATACTGACTGCTATATATACTGACTGTAGTGCAATTTATATCGGTATATACAGGGAGTGCAGACTTATTAGGCAAGTTGTATTTTTGAGGATTAATTTTATTATTGAACAACAACCATGTTCTCAATTAACCCTAAAAACTCAATATCAAAGCTGAATATTTTTGGAAGTAGTTTTTAGTTTGTTTTTAGTTTTAGCTATTTTAGGGGGATATCTGTGTGTGCAGGTGACTATTACTGTGCATAATTATTAGGCAACTTAACAAAAAACAAATATATACCCATTTCAATTATTTATTTTTACCAGTGAAACCAATATAACATCTCAACATTCACAAATATACATTTCTGACATTCAAAAACAAAATAAAAACAAATCAGTGACCAATATAGCCACCTTTCTTTGCATGGACACTCAAAAGCCTGCCATCCATGGATTCTGTCAGTGTTTTGATCTGTTCACCATCAACATTGCGTGCAGCAGCAACCACAGCCTCCCAGACACTGTTCAGAGAGGTGTACTGTTTTCCCTCCTTGTAAATCTCACATTTGATGATGGACCACAGGTTCTCAATGGGGTTCAGATCAGGTGAACAAGGAGGCCATGTCATTAGATTTTCTTCTTTTATACCCTTTCTTGCTAGCCACGCTGTGGAGTACTTGGACGCGTGTGATGGAGCATTGTCCTGCATGAAAATCATGTTTTTCTTGAAGGATGCAGACTTCTTCCTGTACCACTGCTTGAAGAAGGTGTCTTCCAGAAACTGGCAGTAGGACTGGGAGTTGAGCTTGACTCCATCCTCAACCCGAAAAGGCCCCACAAGCTCATCTTTGATGATACCAGCCCAAACCAGTACTCCACCTCCACCTTGCTGGCGTCTGAGTCGGACTGGAGCTCTCTGCCCTTTACCAATCCAGCCACGGGCCCATCCATCTGGCCCATCAAGACTCACTCTCGTTTCATCAGTCCATAAAACCTTAGAAAAATCAGTCTTAAGATATTTCTTGGCCCAGTCTTGACGTTTCAGCTTGTGTGTCTTGTTCAGTGGTGGTCGTCTTTCAGCCTTTCTTACCTTGGCCATGTCTCTGAGTATTGCACACCTTGTGCTTTTGGGCACTCCAGTGATGTTGCAGCTCTGAAATATGGCCAAACTGATGGCAAGTGGCATCTTGGCAGCTGCACGCTTGACTTTTCTCAGTTCATGGGCAGTTATTTTGCGCCTTGGTTTTTCCACACGCTTCTTGCGACCCTGTTGACTATTTTGAATGAAACGCTTGATTGTTCGATGATCACGCTTCAGAAGCTTTGCAATTTTAAGAGTGCTGCATCCCTCTGCAAGATATCTCACTATTTTTGACTTTTCTGAGCCTGTCAAGTCCTTCTTTTGACCCATTTTGCCAAAGGAAAGGAAGTTGCCTAATAATTATGCACACCTGATATAGAGTGTTGATGTTATTAGACCACACCCCTTCTCATTACAGAGATGCACATCACCTAACATGCTTAATTGGTAGTAGGCTTTCGAGCCTATACAGCTTGGAGTAAGACAATATGCATAAAGAGGATGATGTGGTCAAAAAACTCATTTGCCTAATAATTCTGCACTCCCTGTACTAACTGCTGTATATACTGACTGCAGGGCAATTTATATCAGTATATACTGACTGCTGTATATACTGAATGCAGAGCAATTTATATCTGTATATACTGACTGCTGTATATACTGACTGCAGAGCAATTTATATCTGTATATACTGACTGCTGTATATACTGACTGTAGTGCAATTTATATCTGTATATACTGATTGCAGTGCAATGTATATCTGCATATACTGACTGCTGTATATACTGACTACAGAGCAATTTATATTTGTATATACTGGCTGCTGTATATACTGACTGCAGAGCAATTTATATCTGTATATACTGACTGCTGTATATACTGACTGCAGTGCAATTTATATCTGTATATACTGACTGCTGTATATACTGACTGCAGAGCAATTTATATCTGTATATACTGACCGCTGTATATACTGACTGCAGTGCAATTTATATCTGTATATACTGACTGCTGCATATACTGACTGCAGTGCAATTTAGATCTGTATATACTGACTGCAGAGCAATTTATATCTGTATATAATGAAAGCAGAGCAATTTATATCTGTATATACTGACTGCTGCATATACTGACTGCAGAGCAATTTATATCTGTATATACTGACTGCTGTATATACTGACTGCAGAGCAATTTATATCTGTATATACTGACCGCTGTATATACTGACTGCAGTGCAATTTATATCTGTATATACTGACTGCTGTATATACTGACTGCAGAGCAATTTATATCTGTATATACTGACTGCAATGCAATATGCATCTGTATATACTGACTGCAGAGCAATATCATACCTCCGAACATTTCAAAATTCAAAAGAGGGCCCCCCCCCGCGGCAAAAAAAAATTGAAATGTGGTTGGCGGGGCTTAAAAAATCATAAGACCAAAGTAATTTAAATAAAATTCTAAATAAAGTCATATATTTTAATACACTTAGGAAGCAAATCAAACACAAGCTCAAATCACTGGTATGGCTGTGTGATCTATGTATTTAATTAGCCTTTGCAGAGACATTGCTAAATATTTTTTATCTTAATTGGACATTTAATAATAAATTATTTAAAACTGCTCTCTGCATTCCCCATTAATATTCTAGATTCTGGCCTTTAAAGTCAGCAAAAAATGCACAGTAGCCCACTACATAGCATACACTTACACATGCAGATACACACACACACTACATAGCATACACTTATAAATGTAGATACACACACACTACATAGCATACACTTATACATGCAGATGCACACCCTACATAGTATACACTTATACATGCAGATACACACACACACACTACAAAGCATACACTTATACATGCAGCATACACTTATACATGCAGATACACAGACACTACATAGTATACACTTATACATGCAGACACACATACACTACATAATACACTTATACATGCAGATACACACACACTGCATAGTATACACTTATACATGCAGATACACACACACACACACACACATTACAAAGCATACACTTATACATGCAGATACACACACACACATTACAAAGCATACACTTATACATGCAGCATACACTTATACATGCAGATACACAGACACTACATAGTATACACTTATACATGCAGACACACATACACTACATAATACACTTATACATGCAGATACACACACACTGCATAGTATACACTTATACATGCAGATACACACACACACACACACACATTACAAAGCATACACTTATACATGCAGATACACACACACACATTACAAAGCATACACTTATACATGCAGCATACACTTATACATGCAGACACACACACTACATAGCATACACTTATACATGCAGATACACACTTATATATGCAGATACACATACACACACTACATAGCTTACATTTATACATGCAGACACACACACACTACATAGCATAAACTTATACATACAGATACACACACACAGTTATGGATACAGATAGTCACACACAAACTACATCATATATGGGTATCTGTAATTTATTGTATGGGGTCCTGGGGTTGGCAAGCACATTAGCTGGCAGTCTGCGGCTGCCACTGTTCGTTACCTTGGTATTAGCACTGCTCATTGTATAAAACTGAAGGCACGCTAGTATTATCATCAGGGGTTAGACATCATCACTACCAGAGGTAGGTTAGAGAGGTCACCATTACCCGTGGTCTTTGCCATCTAGCATTGTATTCAGGGAGAAGGGTGTGTCTAGTTGTTTGTAATAATTTTCTTGATAGGGATAGATGATTTCAAATTGTTTTTTGTTGGTGGCATAGAGATTCAAATATAGTCAAGGGTCTGAGTAAATCTGTTTTGAATAGACTTGTATTAATGAAGTGTGAGATCTGGGCATATTTAAGCCAGTTGGTAGAGAAAATATTCTCTTGATTTCAAAGTTGGTCTCTCCTGAGTAATTTGCCATCTGAAATGAAGGTAGCTATAGGGACTGTATGGTCTCATTCTTGTAATCTTTGGTAACCTTTGTCTATACCGCCCACTAATTCGGACATTTAGGGGAATGGGGAACATTGGTGAGCGTGTGGATGTAATTTTGCATCCCAAATTAGCTATGTGATCCCATGTGTGAAAGAGGTGTTTGTGAATTTCTAGATAATAGAATTGGGAGTCTGGAATCTCTCGGAACCCAACAGAGTGACCCACCCTTGGAACTTTCAAAATATTCTAATCTATTGAAACCTACGCTTTGGTATCAGTCCATATGTGCCAGTCTAATACTCTTTGTAAAGTCACTACGTTATAGTAGTCTTGAATGCTCGGGAGACCTAGGCCTCCTGCTTCCGTGGTTCTGTAAAGTGTTTGGTGTTTGATACGTGGTTTACTTTCCCTCCAAATATATGTTTATTATTCTCTGCATTTGTGAAATATACCAATTTGATATGTGTATTGGGATGGATTAGAGAATATACAGGATTCTTGGTAAAGTCGTCATTTTAATGGACTGAATACGTCCCCACCATGAGATGGGTTTGGAACTCCATTCGTTTAAGTCTGTGTGGGTACTTCAGAGTAATGTAGTGTAGTTTCTGTCAATGAGTGTTGTGTAGTTGGAAAAGATATACGTTCCTAAATATTTAAAGGGACAGTCAACACCAGAATTTTTGTTGTTTAAAAAGATAATCTCTTAATTACCAATTCCTCAGTTTTGCATAACCAAACAGTTATAATTTTACACGTTTTACCTCTGTAATTACCTTGTATCTCAGCCTCAGCAGACTGCCTGCTTATTTCAGTTCTTTTGAAAGACTTGCAGTTTAGCCAATCAGAGCTGTCTCCATGGTAAATTCACATGCATGAGCTCAATGTTATCTATATGAAACACATGAACTTATACCCTCTAGTGGTGAAAAACTATCAAAATGCATTTAGATCAGAGGCGGCCTTCAAGGTCTAAGAAATTAGCATATAAACCTACTAGGTTTAGCTTTCAACTAAGAATACCAAGAGAACAAAGCAAAATTGGTGATAAAAGTAAAATGGAAAGTTGTTTAAAATTACATGCCCAATCTGAATCATTAAAGTTTTTTTTGGACTTGACTGTCCCTTTAATGGCTTCTTTTTGTAACCGGAGTGGGCATATAGTTTTTAATCGGTTAAATTCTACCTCAGAAAGAGAAATATTCAATATTTCTGTTTTCTGCATGTTTACCAAAAAAAAACAGAGAACTCCCCAAAATGGGTAAGTTCTTTGCAGATCTCCAGGATCGAACTTGCTGGCTCTGTAACAGTAAACAACACATCGTCCGCGTAGATCGCTATTTTAAAGTCATTATCTCCTATCGTTATCCCTTTTATCCTATCGTTAGATCTTATTTTCGAGGCTAATATTTCCATTGATAAGATAAACAAGGTGGGAGATAGGGGACATCCCTGTCGAGTACTGTTGCTAATTTAAAAAGGTTGGGATAACATTCCATTTGCTTTTACCCTGGCCGAGGGGGAGGAATATAGGCTAAAAATGCACTTTATCATAGTGTATCCAAACCTAAAGCCCTCCAATGTCGATTTTTAGAAATCCCCAATCAATCCAATCGAAGGCCTTCTCTGCGTCGGTGGCGAGAAACACTGACTTTTTTTTATGTTCTTTAGCGTAAGCCGCCAGAGTTATTGCTCTAATTGTGTTGTCTCTCGCCCCCCGATGCGGGACAAAGCCCACATGCTCTACATGAACCAGATCCGCCAGGACTGTGTTTATATGTTTTGATAATATTTTGCCCAAAATGTTTAAATCTGCGTTTAAAAGGGATATAGGCCGATAATTGCTCATTTCTACTGGCGATCTGCCTGGTTTTGGTATTACTGCAATGAATGCTTCTTGTATAATTATGGAATTAATTTGCTTGGAATATGGAGTGTAAGTGTTGAGCTAATATAGTCTTAAAAGATTTGTAGTAGGAATTTGTGTACCCGTCTGGGCCAGGAATCTTCCCTGTCGTTAGACCCTCTATTGTGGTCAGTATCTCTGCCATAGTTATTGGTCCATCTAACGTATTAGCTTGTGTTTGAGTAAGTTTAGGGATATCTGTTCTTTTTTATATACCTGTCTCTGTTATCTGCATGTAGGGGTGAGTCATTTTTGTCTAAATTATATAAAAGTTTATAATATTCACTAAATCGATTTGCTATTTATTTGCTATCGTATATCAAAGAACCTTTAGCTGATTTTAGTTTGTGTAAATGGTATTTAGTAATAGCTGCTTTAGGAGTTCTGGCTAAGAAGCTACTTGCACGATTTCCTATGTAGAAGAACATTTTTCTAATATATAGAGCTTTTCTTTGAGCTTCTTTGGTCAGAATAAAATGTAGCTCTTTTCTTGCCTTTGTTAAAGATATTAGTGTCTTGGTGTCTTTGGGGGTAGCTTTGTATTGTAATTCTAATGTGTTAATTTGTGTGGTCCACTGGTGAATTGCTTTATTGTATGCTTTCCTCCTTGTCACTGTTTGTTTTATGCATTCCCTCTTACAACTTCCCTATGAGCTTCCCACACCGTGAAGGGTGAAATGTCTGCAGTGGTGTTAAAGGCAAAATATTCCTTGATGTGGTTTGTAAGATGAGTGAGTGTCTGCAGATTGCCAATAGAGAGGCATCAAATTTCCAGATGTATGGGGTAATTGAGCAATTAGGCCAGTCTAGTGTAAGTGTCATCGATGCGTGATCCAACCAAATTATTGAGCCAATGTCTGAGTCCTTAGCTAGTCTCAAGTGTGTTTGGTATATATAAATAAGTAGTCGATCCGTGAGTACTGGGCCCATGGATTGGAATAGAAGGTATAATATTGTTGTGTGGGGTGATGAATCCTCCAAACATCTATTAAGCCCAGCTGTTTTAAAAGATGGTATATTATATTGGGGGGTCTGGAAGTTGGGTTTGGTTTTGTGGTTGAGGAATCTAGTGTAGGATCTAGGATTAAATTGAGATGATCTCCCATGATGAATACTCCCTTCCTATGTTCTAAGATTAATGTTAGAAGTTTTCTAAAAAAGGAGACTTTGTTGTTATTTGGAGCATAGACATTTACCAGTGTTACTGGTCGTTTGAATAGGATGCGTAATAGTATTAGTATCATGCCATCTTTGTCTGTTATTTTGTATTTCTTTGCCCGTCTTTTAAGGATGGAAGTTTTGGTTGTGGTATGTTCAAACAGGAACAAAAATCTGCAATGTTGTCTGATTCTTGGTATATTATAATTTTATTGTCCTTAGTGACTCGAAGCGAGAATGGGAACCCCCATCTGTATGGTATTCCCAATACCTAAGATGAAGTGTAAGATATCTTGCCTCTCGTCGTTTAGTTAGAGTCACTGGGCTAAGGTCTGGAAATATTTGTATATCTGAACCTTAAAAAGAAATTGGGGCTTTTTTTGGCAGCTGTAAGGATATTTCCTTTGTCTTGAAATGTATGGAATCTGATGATGACATCTCTTGGGGGATCTGTTTGTGGGGGTTTCGGTCTTAATGCTCTATTGAGGAAGGTTTACCGCTGATACTTCTTCCGATATACCCCTTATTCGGATGTTTTGTCTCCTGTTTCTGTTGTCGAGATCTTCGACTTGTGTCTGAAGTTGTGTGATCGCAGTATTTTGGTATTGAATGGTTTGAGCCATTTTGTCTGCCTCTCTGGAGGATTTCTCTGATTGATCTTCCAAGGATTGCACTCTTTGACCTATGTCTTTGATATCTCTTTTGATCTCTGAGAGATTTTCTTTTATCATCTGTCCTACTTGGGCCATAAAAGATTAAAAATATTCCTTGGTTGGTAGAAGATTGAGGTCTGCCTTAGTGATAGAACTGAGTTATGATTGAGTTATGTGACTTGTCTCTTCTGCTTCCTCTGTTTCCAGAGAATGGATGGGTGAAGATGCTGTTACTGACGCCTCTATAGCGTTAAAATAATTGTTCATTTTGGCTTCAGGTGTGCTTGGTGGTTTATTTGGCTTATCAGTTTTTGAGACTCTCCTGGTAGCCATTTTTAGTGATTTGAAGCGTGTTTGTTTATTTACGGCGTCTAGAGGCACTAATTAGGGGTTTCAGTCCTTATTTGTTTTTTAGTTATAGTAAGCACAAAGTGTTTTTGTTATGTAAGGTTAATTGTGACGAACTGAGTTATTAGAAACCACCAGTTCTTCCTCTTTTCCTGTATTAGACACAAGAGGTAATATGATGAATACAATTGCTATGGCCTCCACAATAACTGTGTGTTCATTGTCTCTTGTCCTTTTCTTGCCCTGTTTTCATCTTTGTGTAATTAAGATAGGGGATCATTTTACCCTCATGGGCCGCGTGGCTGTTACTATAGGCTCTAGGCCTCCAGCATGGCGTCGTTCAAATCTGCATCTTAAGCTTGGCCGTAAGGGTTTTATGTGCGGTGTCTGAGGCCATTCACTGTTGTCTGTGTTTAGGAGGTTTAACTGCAATCTCACCTGCAGATGATCTCAGTGTTTGATTAGTGACTGCTGTCCTGCAGGGTCCTCCGCAGCTCCGTTTTATGCAGGCCTCATGCCGTTATGACCTGTGCCGGTGTTAACCAGTGTCTAGGGATTTTGGAGTTATGCCAGCTTTTTCTCTGGGTGTTAACGGTGGTCAAGCTTTATTTTGCTATGCACGATCTTGTTCTAACGCCACCAGGATAGCCAATGCACATGAAGGTGACACAAAGCTTCACTTTAACGCGGCCATCTTCCCCGTAGGCCAGCTCGGCTCCCTGCAGAGCAATTTATATCTGTATATACTGACTACAGATAACTTTATTTATCTAAATAATGACTGCAAAGCAATGTGCAGCAGCATCTGTATATACTGACTGCAGATGAATTTATATATGTTAATACTGACTGCAGAACAAATTATATCTGTATATACTGACTGCAGAGCAACTTATATCTGTATATACTGACTGCTGCATATAATAACAGCAAAGCCGTTTATATCTGTATATACTGACTGCAGAACAAATTATATCTGTATATACTGACTGATGACTGCTGAAGAATTTATATTTGTATGTACTGACTGCAGAGCAATCTGCATCTGAATATACTGATTGCAGAACAATTAATATCTGTATATTTTGACTGCTATATAAAGTGATTGCAGAGCAATGTGTATCTGAATATACAACCTGCAGTGCAATTTATATCTGTAAATACAGACGGCAGAACAATTAACATCAATATATATATAGTCTGCAGAACAATGTCTGTCTATACACAATGATGAAGAGCAATAACTCTGAACACACTGATGCAGAACAATAACTCTCTGTATAAACTGATGCAGAGCAATAACTCACTGTATACACTGATGCAGAGCAATAACTCACTGTATAAACTGATGCAGAGCAATAACTCACTGTATACACTGATGCAGAGCAATAACTCACTGTATACACTGATGCAGAGCAATAACTCTGAACACACTGATGCAAAGCAATAACTCACTGTATACACTGATGCAGAGCAATAACTCTCTGTGTAAACTGATGCAGAGCAATAACTCTCTGTATACACTGATGCAGAGCAATAACTCTCTGTATACACTGATGCAGAGCAATAACTCTCTGTATACACTGATGCAGAGCAATAACTCACTGTATACACTGATGCAAAGCAATAACTCACTGTATACACTGATGCAGAGCAATAACTCTCTGTATAAACTGATGCAGAGCAATAACTCTCTGTATACACTGATGCAGAGCAATAACTCTCTGTATACACTGATGCAGAGCAATAACTCTCTGTATACACTGATGCAAAGCAATAACTCACTGTATACACTGATGCAGAGCAATAACTCTCTGTATAAACTGATGCAGAGCAATAACTCTCTGTATACACTGATGCAGAGCAATAACTCACTGTATACACTGATGCAAAGCAATAACTCACTGTATACACTGATGCAGAGCAATATCTCTCTGTATAAACTGATGCAGAGCAATAACTCTCTGTATACACTGATGCAGAGCAATAACTCTCTGTATACACTGATGCAGAGCAATAACTCTCTGTATAAACTGATGCAGAGCAATAACTCTCTGTATACACTGATGCAGAGCAATAACTCTCTGTACACACTGATGCAGAACAATAACTCACTGTATACACTGATGCAAAGCAATAACTCTCTGTATACACTGATACAGAGCAATAACTCACTGTATACACTGATACAGAGCAATAACTCACTGTATACACTGATACAGAGCAATAACTCACTGTATACACTGATACAAAGCAATAACTATCTGTATAAACTGATGCAGAACAATAACTCTCTGTATACACTGATGCAGAGCAATAACTCACTGTATACACTGATACAAAGCAATAACTCTCTGTATACACTGATGCAGAACAATAACTCTCTGTATAAACTGATGCAGAACAATAACTCTCTGTATAAAGTGATGCAGAGCAATAACTCTCTGTATACACTGATGCAGAGCAATACTGTATATAGGAGTAATTAGCTGTATGCAGGTCAGTTTCAGATTGCGCTAAGAGATGAAGTCACATGGTTACGGACAGATTGTGGGGAATTACTGGGTTTAATCCCTGTTAGTCACCCGGCTGCAGGGACAGACTTTTCCAGGATAATCTAACACATTGTTACAGTCTCACTCTAGGGAATGTGGCAGCGCTCTATCTCTAGTGATCTACATGAAAACCACTACTATCCTATTCTTAGGGGTCTATTTATCAAGCTCCGAACGGAGCTTGATGCCCCATGTTTCTAAAGACCGCTGCTCCATAACCTGTCCGCCTGCTCTGAGGCGGCGGACAGAAATCAATCCGATCGAATACGATCGGGTTGATTGACACCCCCTGCTAGCACCCGATTGGCCGCAAATCTGCAGGGGGCGGTATTGCACCAGCAGTTCATCAGAACTGCTGGTGCAATGATAAATGCAAACAGAGTATGCTGTTGGCATTTATCAATATGCGGCGGACATGGTTTACTATAGCGGATCATGTCCGTCCGCACAATGATAAATTGACCCCTCAGACACTGCTGGGTTATAAAACCCACATTTTTTTTCATGATTGAGACAGAACAAGTCATTTTAAACAACTTTGCAATTTATTTCTGTTATCTAATTAGTTTTGTTCCCTTGGTATTCTTTGTTCAAAAGAATACCTAGGTAGGCGCAGGAGCTGCTTATTGGTGGCTGCACATATATGCCTTATGTTATTGGCTCACCCATGTGCGTAAGTGTTCCTTCAACAAAGAATACCAAGAGAATAAAGTATGTATGTATTGGGTAATTGTAAAGCGCGGCTAATCACTGTAACGGTACAAACAGGATACCAAGGGTTAACACCAGATGAACAATGTCCTGCATAGGGAATCAGCAATTCACAACCCAGCCAGTTTTCAGGTTTAAAACAGAATGTGTTTTATTAAGGCTCATATGCCCAGTATTTATGCAGGTCTGACCCCCCAGAAGGGGGGTTGAAAGAATGTTGTACATTGGATGGAGAAACCACACCCTTGGACAGACCACTATAGAATCACATTACTTTACTAGGTAGATAACAACTTAAACACAAAACACATTTGGCTTTCCTTATCCCTAGGCGTCTGCTCTCTGAGGGTGATTAAACAATGGACTGTTTATCACTAACTTTAATGACAGTACACAAAAGCTGAGGCTAGTAACCTTGTCGTTCAAGAATAGTTTCTTAAAGCTGAACACAGTTAACTCCTTCAGTACTGACAGAAGGGTCTGTCACATCTACATAGCACACAATACAGCCTATAGACAACCTTTCTTACATTATAGTCCAGAAGTGGCTAGGTTTGCCACAATGCTCCCCCAGAACCAAGCCGGCATACACAGTCTGATCCCAACGGATCGGCTTGGGGATGTCCGGGGAAGTACTCACAGATCACTTTTCAAGTTCAGTTTGTCTGGGCAACCCGTCGGCGTTACCGTTTTGTTTCCCTGGGCGGTAATGGATGGTAAAGTCAAAGGGCTCCAGCGCAGCAGCCTGGCATTGTCCCCGGCCACACGGTTCAGCCACACCAACGGGTTGTGATCTGGGAGTAAGGAAAAAGGTTGTCCATACAGGTACGGCTGCAACTTTTTGAGAGCCCTGATTAAAATATAAAAGGTAACAGCAACTTGTAAGTAAACCAAACTAGGTTTTAGCTCCTCAAATAGGGCTTCAGCTACCGTCTCTGCATGGATGTTGGAGAGAGCAATGGCCTCGGGGTACCTAGTGGCGGAGTCCACCACGGTTAAAATGTACCTCTTCCCGAAGGGACTGGGCTTGGGTAGTCACAGGGTTAACATCAGCGGGACCCATGGGAGCATAGGCAGAAACAAGGGGGGCCAAGTCATTTCCAAGGAGAACATCAGCAGGTAAGTCCTTCTTGACCCCCACATTCACAGGTCTAGCGCCCACTCCCCAATCCAAATGTACCCTGGCAACAGGTAGGCGGAACACAGTGCCCCCTGCTACCCTCACAGCCACAGTGTCTCCAGTGTGCTGTTTCTCAGACACCAAGTTCTCTTGAAGCAAGGTCATGGTAGCACCAGTATCCCGTAGACCACTGACCTCCTTCCCATTCACTTTAACCAGTTGCCGGTTATTCCGGTGGGCAGCTTGCACCGGGTCTGCTTCATGTAGGCTGCCCCAGCATTCTTGCGCCTCTACGTAGCGGGCCGTAGGCTGAGGATTATGTGGGATTCCGCCGGCGGGTCTTCTCCAGGACTGTGCTTGATTCGCTGCGTTTAGGGGACACTCTGGTCTTTTGTGCCCTAGTTGCTTACATCCAAAGCACCGAATAGGTTGTGAGTAGCCCCGCGAATTGAACCGGGCTCTCTGAGGGTAGTTCGTGGCCGGAGGCCGTGTGGTATAGCAGTGCGCCGGGGGCTGGTAACTGGCAGCTGCTGGGATGACTGGGGGTCTGTACTCCACTCTAGCAGTGGGCAATCAGTATACCGCTTCCCCTGCCCCTCGTACTGCCACGGATCCGCCAGTGTGTGCTGTATCCGGCACCAAATGGGGAGCTATCAGGGTTAAAGTAGCTCCCGAATCCCGAAGTCCCTGGACCTCCTTCTCCTCTACGGTCACCAGCTGGCGGTGATGTTGCCGGTTATCGGTGGCCCGGACCGACATCACCTCATGCAGAATTCCCAGGGGTTCCTCGGCTTGGGTGCTCAACACCTCATGAGCGGCTGGCTCCGTTTGGTAATGGTGAGCAGCCGCCCTTGGGGCCAGGTTCTGTCTGACCTGGTTCCAAGCTTGTCTGCTCCGATTTTGGGTGCACTCACGTGCCATATGTCCCCACTGCTTGCAGGTGTGGCATTGTATATTCGCCCGTCCGTTGTATCGTGAGGGGGGTGGTGGATTCCCTGGGGCTGGGCAAAAAGGTGCCGCTGTGGGGTTGTTAGGCTGTAGTCCATGGTGCCTCCTGGCATCAAAATGCTGGTCTGCTAATCTGGCTGCTTCGGTTAAGGTGAGGGGTTTTCGATCTCTCACCCATTCTTGGGCTTCTGGGGACAAGCCGTTAAAGAATTGCTCCAACAGCATCAGTTGTCGCAATTCTTCCATGGTGGTAGCTTGGCTGGCCTGTATCCACCCTTGAGATGCTTGATCCAGCTTCTGGGCCCACTCTGCATGTGAATCTTTTTCTGGCTTGCGCAGGCCTCTAAACTTGCGCCGGTATGCCTCTGGGGTAATGGCATATCTTTCCAAGATCGCTCTCTTCACTTTAGCGTAATCCTTGCTGTCCTCCCTGGGTACAGCGCGATACGCTTCCGCTGCCTTACCGGCTAGCTTGCCTGCTAGCACCGGCACCCATACGGACTGCTCCAAATCATGTAACTCGCACAGTCTCTCAAAATCCTGTAAATACCCATCAATCTCATCCTTCTCCTCACAAAAAATTTTAAATGCATGGTATGGGATTTTGGGTCTTACTGGGTTGCTGAGTGCGTCCAAAATGGATTCTGCTCGGGAGGATGCATTCTGCGGACTGTGTGCCATCACGTAGTCCTGCACATCTGCCATTAGCACGGATAGCATATCCCGTGGTACAGGTTGGGGTAAAAATTCCAGCCTGGTCCTCATTTCCCTCTGGTATAGGGTCTCCTCCATGGCTGCTGGAGGCGTAGCGCTGCGAGCTCTGTCTCCCTCCATCAGCTAGGCAATTAATATAGCCTTGGGTTTGCTGCTGCCTATCTTTCCCCTGGCTTCTAGCAGTTCCTTTAACGTTTGTCTCTTTAGCTTAGAATAATCCATCTCCATACACTTCGGTAGTCGGTTCTTTTGCTGTATTCTGCTTGCCATTCCCTGGTACTCCTTCCATCTTAGTCAGTATTGTAGTAATCCCCCTCTTCCTGAGGTTACTGGCTTGGGTAGTTGCTCTTCTGGGCGATAGGGTTCATTCCGTCACTTGCCACCAATTGTAACGGTACCAACAGGATACCAAGGGTTAACACCAGATGAACAATGTCCTGCATAGGGAATCAGCAATTCACAACCCAGCCAGTTTTCAGGTTTAAAACAGAATGTGTTTTATTAAGGCTCATATGCCCAGTATTTATGCAGGTCTGACCCCCCAGAAGGGGGGTTGAAAGAATGTTGTACATTGGATGGAGAAACCACACCCTTGGACAGACCACAATAGAATCACATTACTTTACTAGGTAGATAACAACTTAAACACAAAACACATTTGGCTTTCCTTATCCCTAGGCGTCTGCTCTCTGAGGGTGATTAAACAATGGACTGTTTATCACTAACTTTAATGACAGTACACAAAAGCTGAGGCTAGTAACCTTGTTGTTCAAGAATAGTTTCTTAAAGCTGAACACAGTTAACTCCTTCAGTACTGACAGAAGGGTCTGTCACATCTACATAGCACACAATACAGCCTATAGACAACCTTTCTTACATTATAGTCCAGAAGTGGCTAGGTTTACCACAATCACCGTAAGGGTCTCAAGGCGCTGCTCATTTTATTGAACTCAGAAGGATGAAAGCCTGAGTAGACCTTGCCGGGGATCGAACCTGCAACCCTGGGGTTGCCACAGAGCTCAGCCACAGTATATTAGAATGCTGAGCTATCATAATAGAAATAAGTTGCTTAAAGTTGTACTTTCTGAATCATGAAAGGACATTTTGGTATGTCATGTCCCTTTAACACTCTATAGATTTAGTTTTTTGTGGCACTTGTCACATTTTAAGGTTTTGCACCAATGCAAAGCTGTTTAAAGACTTACACCAAAATTACGAGTTTTGCGTTCGTGTTTCAACGCTGAAAAAATGGCCATTTCAGCATTAAAACAGCAACGCAGCCATTGCGAGTCTTGTCGGTATAACTGTACAGCAAGCCTTTTAGCCTGTAACACAAAGAAAAAATTACGTTTGTTCATGGGATTCCCATAGCGCTGGTATTACGAGTTTTGCGGTGAAGCTAAAAAGCTTGCGTTCCAGCCTATACCGACACGATCCGTACCGCAATCTGAGACCAGTAGTTATGAGTTTTAAGCAACAAAACTGTTACACAAAACTCATAACTAAACTGTCACAAAGTACACTAACACCCATAAACTACCTATTAACCCCTAAACTGAGGCCCTCCCGCATCGCAAACACAAAATTAAAGTTATTAACCCCTAATCTGCCGCTCCCGACATCGCCGCCACTAAAAAAATGTATTAAACCCTATTCTGCTGCTCCCCAACATCGTCGCCACTATAATAAAGTTATTAACCCCTATTCCCCCGCACCCCAACATCGCCCACACTATAATATATTAACCCCTATTCCGCCGCTCCCCGACATCGCTGCCACTAAATAGTTATTAACCCCTAAACCTCTGGCCTCCCACATCACTACCACTAAATAAACCTATTAACCCCTAAACCACCAGCTCCCCACATCGCAAAAAACTAAACTAAACTATTAACCCCTAAACCTAACAACCCCCTAACTTTACATTAAAATTACAAGATCCCTATCTTAAAATAAATAAAAACTTACCTGGGAAAATAAAAAAAAATAAGTTTAAACTATAAATTAACCTAACATAACTATTAGACTAAAATGAAAATAACTATAAATTAACACCTAGATTACAAGTTGTACGCTATAGAGGGTGCGAAAGGAACACAACAAACGTTGCGTTATTTCACCCCCCCATAGCGCTGCCATTACGAGTTTTGAAAAAGCCGCCTTGTGCGTGCGATATGGTTGCGTTGAGCTCCATACCACACAAAATACAAGCGCTGCTTTGACGTGCTCGTGCACACTTTCCCCATAGACATCAATGGGGAGAGAGTGTTAGAAAAAAAACTAACACCTGCAATCGCGGAATGAAAAGTTCCATAACGCAGCCCCATTGATGTCTATGGGGAAAAAAAAGGTAAGTTTAAACCTAACATCCTAACATATATATAAATCTATAACCCCTATTCTGCCGCTCCCGATATCGCCGCCACTATAATAAAGTTATTAACCCCTATTCCCTCGCACCCCAATCAGTGCCCAACACTATAATAAAGATATTAACCCCTATTCCACCGCTCCCCAACATCGCTGCCACTAAATAAAGTTGTTAACCCCTAAACCTCTGGCCTCCCAAATCACTACCACTAAATAAACCTATTAACCCCCTAAACCGCCAGTCCCCCACATCGCAACAACCTAAATTAAACTATTAACCCTTAAACCTAACCCTAAACCTAACCATAACCGTAACCGTAACCCTCCCCTAACTTTAACAAAATTAAAATAGACCTAAATTAAAGTTACAATTATTAACTAAATAATACTTATTTAAAACTAAAAACAACTAATAATTATATTGTAGCAATCTTACGGCCAGATTACGAGTTTTGCGTTATGAGGGGTGCGGTACTAACTTGCACGTTATTGTCACCGCTCATTTTCCTACAGCGCTGGTATTACAGGTTTTTATAAACCCAACGTTAAAAGACAAGAAGTGAGTGTAGAGCAAACTTGTGCTCCATACCGCACTCCAATACCAGCGCTGCTTAAGTCAGCAGTGAGCTGGTTGTACGTGCTTGTGCACAATTTCCCCATAGACATCAATGGGGAGAGCCAGCTGAAAAAAAGCCTAACACCTGCAATAAAGCAGCGAAAAGCTCAGTAACGCAGCCCCATTGATTCCTATGGGGAAACTAAATTTATTTTTACACCTAACACCCTAACATGAACCCCGAGTCTAAACACCCCTAATCTTACACTTATTAACCCCTAATCTGCCGCCCCCGACATCACCGACACCTACATTATACTTATTAACCCCTAATCTGCCGCTCCGGACATCGCCGCCACCTACATTATACTTATTAACCCCTAATCTGCCGCCCCTAACATCGCCGACACCTACATTATATTTATTAACCCCTAATCTCCCGCCCCCAATGTCGCCGCAACCTACCTACACTTATTAACCCCAATAGGATTGAGCTTGCATTCTATTGGCTGTTCCAATCAGCCAATAGAATGCAAGCTCAATCCTATTGGCTGATTGGATCAGCCAATAGGATTGAAGTTCAATCCTATTGGCTGATTGCATTAGCCAATAGGATTTTTTCAAAATTAATTCCGATTGGCTGATAGAATTCTATCAGCCAATTGGAATCTAAAGGACGCCATCTTGGATGACATCACTTAAAGGAACCTTCATTCGTCGGGAGTCGTCGTAAGAAGAGGATGCTCCGCACTGGATGTCTTGAAGATGGACCCGCTCCGCGCCGGATGGATGAAGATAAAAGATGCCATCTGGATGAAGACTTCTCCCGGCTTCGTTGAGGACTTCTTGCTGCTTCATTGAGGACTTCTCCCGGCTTTGTTGACGATGGATGTCGGCTCTTCAAAACTGTAAGTGGATCTTCAGGGGTTAGTGTTAGTTTTTTTTTTAAGGGTTTATTGGGTGGGTTTTAGTTTTAGATTAGGGTTTGGGCAGCAATAGAGCTAAATGCCCTTTTAAGGGCAATGCCCATCCAAATGCCCTTTTCAGGGCAATGGGGAGCTTAGGTTTTTTTAGTTAGGGTTTTATTTGGGGGGTTGGTTGTGTGGGTGGTGGGTTTTACTGTTGGGGGGTTGTTTGTATTTTTTTTACAGGTAAAAGAGCTGATTTCTTTGGGGCAATGCCCCGCAAAAGGCCCTTTTAAGGGCTATTGGTAGTTTAGTTTAGGCTAGGGTTTTTTTTTATTTGGGGGGCTTTTTTTATTTTGATAGGGCTATTAGATTAGGTGTAATTAGTTTAAATATCTTGTAATTTGTTTTTTATTTTGTGTAATTTAGTGTTTGTTTGTTTTTGTAATTTAGGTATTTGTATTTAATTTAGTTAATTGTATTTAATTTAGGTAATTTATTTAATTGTAGTGTAAGGTTAGGTGTTAGTGTAACTCAGGTTAGGTTTTATTTTACAGGTAAATTTGTATTTATTTTAGCTAGGTAGTTAGTAAATAGTTAATAAATATTTAGTAACTATTCTACCTAGTTAAAATAAATACAAATTTGCCTGTGAAATAAAAATAAACCCTAAGCTAGATACAATGTAACTATTAGTTATATTGTAGCTAGCTTAGGGTTTATTTTAGAAGTGTTTAGTTTTAAATAGGAATTATTTAGTTATTAATAGTAAGTTCTATTTAGATTTCTTTTAATTATATTTAATTTAGGGGGTGTTAGGGTAAGGGTTAGACTTAGGTTTAGGGGTTAATAACTTTAGTATAGTGGCGAAGACGTTGGGGGCGGCAGATTAGGGGTTAATAACTGTAATGTAGGTTGCGACAATGTTAGGGGCGGCAGATTAGGGGTTAATAATATTTAACTAGGGTTTGCGAGGCAGGAGTGCAGCGGTTTAGGGGTTAATATGTTTATTATAGTGGCAGTGATGTGCGGAGCGGCAGATTAGGGGTTAATAATTTTATTTTAGTGTTTGCGATGCGGGAGGGCCTCGGTTATTAACCCCTAGTTTATGGGTGTTAGTGTACTTTTTAGCACTTTAGTTATGAGTTTTATGCTACAGCTTTGTAGTGTAAAATTCATAACTACTGACTTTAGAATGCGTTACAAATCTTGCGGGATAGGCTGTACCGCTCACTTTTTGGCCTAAAAAAAAAGCTTGTAATTCCAGGCGCAATGGAAGTCCCATTGAAAAAAGACTTTACGAAAATTGCGTAAGTAAATTTTAGCGCTACGGCCAAAAAAGTGTGCGGGACAGCTGTACCTACAATACTCATAATACCAGCGGTAGTGAAAAAGCAGCGTTATGAGCCTTAACGCTGCTTTTTTACTCATACCGCAAAACTCGTAATCTAGCCGTTAGGTTTTTATTTCACAGGTAAGTTTGTTTTTATTTTAACTAGGTAGACTAGTTAGTAAATAGTTATTAACTATTTACTAACTACATAGTTAAAATAAATACAAACTTACCTGTGAAATAAAAGTAAAACCTAAGCTGTGTTACACTAAAACCTTACATTACAACAAAAAAACTAACATTACAAAAAATAAAAAACACTAAAATTACAAAAAATAAAAAAATACCATTACAAAAAATAACAAAGGAAATTATCCAAAACAATAAAAATTATTCCTATTCCAATACCCTGTTTAAAAAAAAAAAAACACCCCAAAATAAAAAACCCTAATCTATAATAAACTACCAAGGGACCTATTGCCCTAAAGAAATCAGCTCTTTTTCTAAAAAATACAAACAAACCCCCCCTAACAGTATACAAACCCCCACCCCCCAAACCCACAAAATAAAAATAAAGTTAAACCTAATCTACCCATTGCCCTGAAAGGGGCATTTGTATGGGCATTGTCCTTAAAAGGGCATTTAGCTCTTTTGCTGCCCATTAAAAATAAAAAATGGCTATTGTAAAAAAAAACACCCCAAAAAGAAAAAAAAACATTACACAAAATAACAAATTATACAAAATAATAAAAATGATTCCTATTCTAATACCCCGTTTTAAAAAAAAAAAACACCCCAAAATAAAAGAACCCTAATCTATAATAAACTACCATTGATTTGAATCAACCAATAGGAATGAGAGGTGCTTAAATCCTATTGGCTGATTTGAACGGCCAATAGGATTTAAGCAGCTCTAATTCCTATTGGCTGATTTAAAATTTTCAGCCAATAGGAATGCAATGGTACCCCCAGTATAAAAGGGGTATGTTGCATTTGAATCCTCAGTGTGTGGCGGACGTTCACATGAAGAGGATCTCCACGTCTGATTGATGGACCTCCGCCTTGGACCTCCGCCTCCGCGCATCTACCGCTCTGCCTCCACAGGGATGAAGAAGATGCCGGTTCATCGATGGAAGAAGATGAAGCCATCTGGATGAAGATGGAGCCGTCTGGATTAAGATGGAGCCGCTGGAATGAAGATCGTTCATACCGGACTTCAGCAACTGTGAGTACCTAAAGAGGGGTTAGTGTTAGGTTTTTTTAAGGTTTTTTGGGGGTGTTTTTTTTTTAGATTAGGGCTATTGGGCAATTCTAAAAGAGCTGAATGCCCTTTTAAGGGTGGTAAAAGAGCTGAATGCCCTTTTAAGGGCAATGCCCATACACATGCCCTTTTCAGGGCAATTGGTAGATTAGGTTTACTTTACTTACTTTACTTTAGAAAAAGAGCTGATTGCTTTAGGGCAATGCCCTACAAAAGGCAATTTTAAGGGCTATTGGTAGTTTATTATAGATTAGGGTTCTTGTCTTTTGGGGTGTTTTTTTTTTTTTTTAAACGGGGTATTAGAATAGGAATTCATTTTATTATTTTGTATAATTTGTTTGTTATTTTGTGTAACGTTTTTTTCTTCTTTTAGGGATTTTTTTTTATTTTTAATGGGCAGCAAAAGTGCTGAATGCCCTTTTAAGGGCAATGCCCATACAAATGCCCTTTTCAGGGCAATGGGTAGATTAGGTTTAACTTTATTTTTATTTTGTGGGTTTGGGGGGTGGGGGTTTGTATACTGTTAGGGGGGGTTTGTTTGTATTTTTTAGAAAAAGAGCTGATTTCTTTAGAGCAATGCCCTACAGAAGGTCTACAAAAGGCCATCTTAATGGCTAGATTACGAGTTTTGCGTTATGAGTGAAAAAGTCTCATAACGCTGCTTTTTCGCTACCGCTGCTATTACAAGTCTTGTAGGTATAGCTGTACCGCACACTTTTTTGGCCGTCATGCAACGTAACTATTACACTTTTTAAAAAGTCCGTTTTCAATGGGACTTCCATAGCCCCGGTATTACGAGTTTTGCCTGGGAGGCCAAAAAGTGAGCGGTACAGCCTATACCGACAAGATTTGTACCGCCATCTAAAGTCAGTAGTTATGGGTTTTACGTTACAAAGCTGTAGCATAAAACTCATAACTAAAGTGTCACAAAGTACACTAACACCCATAAATTACCTATTAACCCCTAAACCGAGGCCCTCCCGCATCACAAACACTAAAATAAAATTATTAACCCCTAATCTGCCGCTCCGGACATCGCCACCACTATAATAAACATATTAACCCCTAAACCGCCGCACTCCCGCATCACAAACACTAGTTAAATATTATTAACCCCTAATCTGCTGCCCCTAATGTCAGCGCCACCTACATAAATTTATTGACCCCTAATCTGCCACCCCCAAAGTCGCCACCGCCACTATACTAAAGTTATTAACCCCGAAACCTCTGGCCTCCCACATCACTAACACTAAATAAATATATTAACCCCTTACTCTATGTCTAACCCTAACCCCCCTAACTTTAATATAATTAAAATAAATCTTACTAATATTACCTAAATAATTCCTATTTAAAACTAAATACTTACCTGTAAAATAAACCCTAAGCTAGCTACAATATAACTAATAGTTACATTGTATCTATCTTAGGTTTTATTTGTATTTCACAGCTAAGTTTGTATTTATTTTAACTGGGTATACTAGTTAGTAAATAGTTATTAACTATTTACTAACTATCTAGTTAAAATAAATACAAATTTACCTGTAAAATAAAACCTAACCTAAGTTACACTAACACCTAACATTACACTATTTATTTATTTATTTTATAGGTAAGTATTCAGTTTTAAATAGGAATTATTTAGGTAATAATAAGTTTTATTTTGATTTATTTTAATTATATTAAGTTAGGGGTGTTAGGGTTAGACTTAGGGTTAGGTTTAGGAGTTAATATATTTATTTAGTGTTAGTTATGTGGGAGGCGAGAGGTTTAGGGGTTAATAACTTTAGTATAGTGGCAGCGGCGACGTTGGGGTGGCAGATTAGGGGCTAATAAATTTATGTCGGTGGCGACGACATTAGGGGCAACAGATTAGGGGTTAATAAGTGTAATGTAGGTAGTGGCGATGTTGGGGGTGGCGGATTAGGGGTGTTTAGACTCGGGGTTTATGTTAGGGTGTTAGGTTTAAACATAAATTTTCTTTCCCCATAGGAATCAATGGGGCTGTGTTACGGAGCTTTACGCTCCTTTATTGCAGGTGTTAGGCTTTTTTTTCAGCCGGCTCTCCCCATTGATGTCTATGGGGAAATTGAGCACGAGCACGTAAAACCAGCTCGAAGCAACGCTGGTATTTGTGTGCGGTATGGAGCTCAATGCTGCCATATTGCCCGCTAACGCAGGTTTTTGGAAAACCTGTAATAGCAGCACTATTAAAGGTGAGCGGTGGAAATAACTTGCAAGTTATTACCGAGCCGCTCATAACGCAAAACTCGTAATCTGGCCGTAAAATAGCTAAAATATAACTATTACAGATAAGGGGATAATAACATTATGTAGGTGTCGGCGATGTCGGAGGCAGCAGATTAGGGGTGTTTAGAAGTGGGGTTTATGTTATGGTGTTAGGATTAAACGTAATTTTTTTCCCCTTTAGACATCAATGGAGCTGCGTTACAGAGCTTTTCATTTCGCGATCGCAGGTGTTCGGTTTTTTTCTAACACTCTCTCCCCATTGATGTCAATGGGGAAAGCATGAACAAGCACGTCAAAGCAGCGCTTGTATTTTGTGCGGTATGGAGCTCAACAAAACCATATCGCACGCACAAGGCGGCTTTTTCAAGACTTGTAATGGCAGCGCTATAGGGGTGAAATAACGCAAGTTTCGCACCCTCTATAGCGCAAAACTTGTAATCTAGGTGTTATTGAATAAAGATTATTTAATAGAGAGGTAGTTAAGGTGCTTTTAATTAATAAATTATAAAATCAAGTTGCAGAACATGCCACTGCCCGAGCTGCGCCTGTTTTAATTTATGACATTTCAGTATCAAATCTGATAGATTATTAATGAGAAAAAATCAATTAAAAAACTTGTAAAAGGCTTGACACTGTACTCATAAGTAAAAAGAGAGAAGTGCTCAATCTAAGAATGAACAATAGCATAATAGAGTGTTCTATGGCTAGTTACCACCCAAGAAGCAGCCATGTGTCTTTCACAGAGAAGAACTTTCCTGTAGTTAATCAGTCTGATCCTGACTAAACAATGCAGTCCAGCCCCAAAATACCAGGCAATCCCTCTGTGAACAAGAGAAACAGCAAAACCCCAGACATACGTTTCGGCCTAGTGTGGGCCTCACCAGTGAGGTGCAGCCATATCTGTCTAGGCATACTATGCAACGGGTCCTTGTCTGTCTTCCCGCATCACCCTTAGGGAGACTTTTGGGGCTGGACTGTACTCATAAGATCAGCAGAAAAAGTGTTGACAAATGAGCAATATACATAAGTGATCTTCCTTCAAGATTTATTTACATTTACAAAGACATAGGCCAGATTACAAGTGGTGAGCAAAAATATTAGCATTATTGTGCACTAATATTACTCAAGATAAAGGGACAGTAAAGTCAAATAAAAAATTCATAATTCAGATAGGACATGCAATCTTAAACAACTTTCCAATTTACTTTTATCATCAAATTTGCTTTATTATCTTGGTATTCTTTGTTGAAAGCAAAACCTAGGAAGGCTGATATACTAAATTCTAAGCCCTAGAAGGCTGCCTCTTAACTCAATGACATACATATATACATGCACAGATGCAGACTCATACATACATATGTATACACACACATACATATACACACATACACACACATATATATATATATATATATATATATATATATACTGTATATATACTGTATATATACTGTATATATATATATATACATACATATACATGCATACACACATACATATATATTTATATACATACACATACATACAGGGCCACCATCAGGGGGTGAATAGGGTGACTCCTGTCATGGGCCTATTGGGCCCCATGAGGCAAGCACAACTATTATTTTTTTTAAAAATTACATTTTGGCAGCCACCAGAGGGCACTACACCAGAGTGCTACTGAGCATGGGACATATCATTACAAGGTATAAGGAATTAGCATTTGAGAGGATTTCTGAGTGTGCACTAAACCACTATGCACAGTGTGAGACAGACTTGGCACTTTGTTTGTAGAGTGTGTGCCAGAGTCAGGCGGCAGATCACTTTCATTTGCAGAGTAGGTAAGACTTACTTGGTAATTGTTTTTTATTTATTTGTGCAATTTCACATTGTAACTTCAGTGTGGTAGTTGTGTGGTGGGGCTAGGGGTCTATAAAAACAATTGTTTTTAGCAAAATGCAGCAGTGTATTTAGGATTATTTCACAATGCTGTAGAAATTCTAGATTTAAAACCATGCAGACATGTTTCCTCCTCAATACACAAATGGTAGGTACCCTTTTGGCAGATATGATTTTTTTTATTTATATATATATATATATATAAAAAGTTGCAGAAATGTACGGCACTCTCTTTATCAATTCAGCTACCTGGTGCTCTCACTGAAGAAATACAAACAGTAGAACAGAAGCAATGAATCCCACGGACGGTCTCTGTGTTGTAGCCAGGATCCAAATAAGCAGGCACACAGGATTTTTCAAAAGCACTCCGTTTTAATGGCAGTAAATTAACCACATATAAGTAAATTAACCACCATATATATATATATATATATATATATATATATATATATATATATATATATATATATATATATATATATATATATATTAATTACATTCCAGTTTACTGCCCCTTTGTGCAAGGACTTTCCAAATGCCAGGAGGCATTTTATCTAAGACTTTTACATATGCATAAAATGTTATACTCTTAGACTAAGATTGCTCGGTGTTTGAAATGAGACAGGTTAACTTAACACTGTTCAGTTTACACTACAGCTGACTTAATTTTGAAATACATACAAACAAGTCTAAATCCCTCATTTAACCAGATTTAATGGTATGAGACCTAGTGCCATAGCTTATGGTTCAACCAAGACCATATAGAGTACAGCATTTTCTAAATCCATACGTACAGCTGACAGATGGGAACATTTGTACACAAGATTTGAAGTGGTTCCCTTGGTTGGGAAAATAGGGGGGGGGGGGACCCAAACATATGTCAACCTTTCAAAAGTACTTTTCTTCATCTACCCATTCTGACAGATCAATAATGTACAATTTTGAATTCACAGAAGTATTTTTGTTTGCACATTTACAAATATGTTTCTTTAAAAAGTGATCTCTTAATTTCTGCTATTTTTTTATCATGCATGTGACACACTGTGGATTTAGGGTATGGCAATGTGCAGACATTTTACCTCCTGTGAGTGTTTTTGTGGGTGTCTGTGTTTATGTCTGTGTGCTTTTGTTGGTGTCTTAATGAGTGTGTATGTATTTTTTGTTTCTGTGGATCTCTCTGTGAGGCTTTGTGTGTCTGTCTCTGTGCATTTTCTGTGGATGTCTCAGTGAGGGTGTGTGTGCATGTATGTCTTTGTGTGTTTTCTGTGGGTGTCTCTGTGTGTGTGTATGTCTTTCTGTGAGTGTGTATGTCTTTGTATGTTTTCTGATGCTGTCTCTGTGGTTTTCTGTGGTTTCCTTGGGCGTATGTGTGTCATTGTCTGTTCCTTTTTAGCACATTTTGACCTTACTACTGATTATTCACATCTTTCTACAGGCTTTGAGACTAATGAGACCTTTCTCGAAGTCACCAATCCACCACTTAACCTTTAAATTATTGTTTAGGCAGTTCAGGGCCCTTCCTTTCAGCCACTGCATGCTGTTGTCATCATTTAGCTGGCATCTTTCTTGACAAAAAGATAATCAGAATTCCATATTTTGTTTTTAACATTTCTAAGTTTGACTATACTTAAGAATGCATATACGTTTTAGTCACTTGGTCAAAAATTGCACATGTCAAATGGGGGGGGGGGGGGCCTGATCAATGGTTAAGTCAGGGGCCCCCAAATTTCTAGTGGTGGCCCTGCATACATATACAGTACATAAATGCACACTCATACATATACCTTTATATATATATATATATATATATATATATATATGTGTGTGTGTGTGTGTGTATGTGTATCTCTTGAGCGTAATCTTTGCTGGAAGTAAGCTTTTTGTGTGCATCGGGTAGCACACGTATTGCAATATGAAAGTAAAAAATTGCACACAAGCGAAATTCAATGCACGCTAACCAAATATTGCGACCGTGTTAACATATTCTCCCCATAGAAGTCAATGGAGATATGAATTTTTAACAATCTAATCTTCACATACAGAACAATGCAATTTTTATTGTAAATATATATTTCTCTCTCTCTATATATATATATATCTGTATATACCTGAACAACTGTTCCTATAGACATATAGGTATAGATTTATCTATTTTACATAAACATTATTTCATATATATATATATATATATATATATATATATATATATATATATATATATATATATATAAGAAAAAGAAAGAAAGAAAAAATTAAAAAAATTCTATGTGAAGCAAGGAATGTAAACTATGCGTAATGTGCATCGGGATTCGCAATTTAGGTTTAACTCGGTGTTGGGTTAGTGCACATGAAGAATTGCTAACTTCATGTGAAACATCTATGCTATAATCGCGTTTGTAACGCATCCGTCGCCATCGTCAGTTTCGCGCGCCGCATGCAGCGCGAGACAGCTTCAGGAAGCTCCAGCACTCTCAGCAGTTACAGCCGAGAGCTGGAGTTCCTGAAGCTTCAGGCATCTGCCGCATACGGAGCCGGAGCGCAAGCGGTACTCCGGCTCCATATGAGGGCAGATGACTGATCGTTACAGATGGTGACACTGTGTGTGTCACTGTCTGTAACGATCTTCTGCTGGTGCCGGTGGGTGCGCGGCTCAGCAGTGGAGGGGGGAGGGAAGGGAGCGAGAGGGCCCTACGCTAAAAAGAGATTAAAGGAACAGGGAGGGATTGGGCAGCTACACTACAGAAAATGGGTTTGGTGGTGTGGGGCGAGGACTAAATGTTTATCCTGGGAGGGGGGGGAGCTGGTGGGACCACTACACTACAGAAAATAAATTAAAAAAAGAAAAAAAGGGGGTTATAGGTACTGGCAGACAGCTGCCAGTACCGAAGATGGCGGAAATAGTAAGAGGGGTGTTAGAGAGCTGTTTGAGGGGAGATCAGGGACAGAGGGATAGGGACATGGATAGAGGGATAGGGACAGAAGGATAGGGAGAGGGATAGGGACAAAGGGATAGGGATAGAGTGACAGTGTCAGGGACAAAGGAACAGGGATAGAGGAACAGGGACAGAGGGATAAAGGGACAGGGACAAAGGTATAGGGACAAAGGAATAGGGATAGGGACAGAGGAATAGGGATAGGGACAGGGATAGGGACAGAGGAATAGGGATAGGGACAGGGATAGAGGGATAGGGACAGAGGGATAGGGATAGATGAATATAGGGATAGATGGATAGGTATATTTCTTTCATTAAACATTTTGGCCCGTGTACACAGGCTTTACCACTAGTTACATATAAAATATTTAAAAAAATAATAATAATAATTACTAAAAATGATTAAACATGCATTGCCAAACACCTGGTCGACTACTGGTTAGACGGAGACCTAGAGTGGTCTACAAGTCACAGTGTCTCACAACCACTGTAAAATTTGGTGGAGGATCTGTGATCATCTGGGGATGCTTCAGCCATGCTGGAATAGGGCATTAGGTTGTTGAGAATTACTTTGGTGTACAATGAAAACAAGAAAGTGATTCTGGATTTCTAATTGTTTTCATTGTTGGGAATATGAAATACTGATGTTGGAAAAGTAATGATGAGGGCATGTAATATTTATCAATGTATCAGGCAAGTAATGAGTTCACTGTATTTAACGTTGCTGTAAGAACACCCTGTAAAAATACCTGGGCTTTCTCCCCCGCCCCCCACTGTGAGGTTGTTTTTCTGTTGCTGCCTCTTCTTTCCTATAGCCAATACTGCACTATTTATATTTTAAGCACAGGTGATTGTTTCAACAGACAAAGTTATATTGCATAGAAGGATGCATTATATGGAGATTATTTCAGTTGATACAAGGTTATAAAATGCTATACAATGTTAAGCTATTAATTTTAACCATCATTAAGGGGAGTGTATACATAATTAATAAGGGCTGTATATATGGACTGTATAAATGAGTATTAGTTGCTGTACAATTACCTAATCAGGTCCAGCAGAGCATCTGCAGAACTCATAACTGGCTTCCCACTATGCTCAGTGTTCTCTTTTTGTGCAGCACCTCCAGGGTGGATTATAGACACCATGATGATCCCCACAATCACAGCAACAAATGTGGTCCAAAGGTAGTAGGCAATAGTGAAAATACCCAGGCGACTGGAGGTCTTCGCATCCAAGGCAGCCAATCCTGACATCAAACTGAAGCACAGAAACAGAATACATTCGAATTAGTCAACGGGAATCAACAAACAGAAATAATACAGTTTGTACAAGAAACCTGTGACTCTCTGCTATGGGTAAGTACAATATAAGTATAGGAGAGGGCACCGGGTGTCAAGACCACATAGTTATGAGAGTGTGACAGAGTGTGGTCTAGCGACAAAATGAGACCAAAGATAGATCCAGGCATTTTAGGGCACCGTAGCCCACTTCTCCATCCCCCTTTAGTTACTTAACCATATCCCAAAACTGACAAGTATAATGTACTACTTTGATTTACAAAAACATTTAAAGTCTGTACCACCCTTCTGTCACTGTATATTGTAAACTGGTTGTCATTAAATAGTAAAAAGTAAAATGTAATAAAAACACAGAAGCTATTGTTGTTCACATACTGCTTATTGCTCATCAGTCTGTGTAGTCACAGTCACTCAAAATAACTGGCACCTAAGCACTTGTTATCACACAGACGTTGCACTATCAGAGGAAAATAACACACAAATACATCCACAGACAATTATACAAAAACAGGCACGCACAGACATCAACAGACACCATCAATATATACGTTTCTTCTTTGTGACTGTCGTCCTTCATCCTTGTTTAGTCCATGCCAGAGAATTTGCACTTGCTCAGCCTTCCTGTACAAATATGGTGGAAGGTTTTTACATACAACACTGTGGCAGCCTTCTTGAAAACTCTGCCATCATAGATGTAAATTTATGCACTTTCTATATACTGTGAGTCCTTGTTTGCAGAAGTGGGGCACACCGAGGCACCAGGCATGATGGAGGTGGAGCCCCACTTTACAAAGGTAAACTCAAATTACAGCTCACAGAAAAACACAAGGTGCTAACACAAAGGGGCAGTATACAAGTACTGTACATACCAGAGGACAGACAACAGGCAGGCACTAGGTGACAAGACACAAGGTGATGACATAAAGGGGCACTATACAAGTATATACTAGAGGATAGACAATAGTGAAAAAAAACACAAGGTGATTACATAAAGGTGCAGTATACAAGTATATACTAGAGGACAGACAACAGACACTAGGTGACAAGACACAAAGTGATGACATAAAGGGACATTATGCTAGTATATACTAGAGGACAGACAACAGACAGACACTAGGTAACAAGACACAAGGTGATTACATAAAGGGGCAGCATACAAGTATATACTAGAGGACAGACAACAGACACTAGGTGACAAAACACAAGGTGATGACATAAAGGGAAATTATGCTAGTATATACTAGAGGACAGAAAACAGATGGACACAAGGTGATGACATAAAGGGACAGAGGACAGAGATTCTTTTTTAGAAGAGGACAGACAACAGAAAGAGAGATTAAAAATGAAAAAAAGAGAGAGGAGTCAGAGGCAGGAGGAGAAAAAATGAAAAGGATGAGGTAGAAACATCGACACATTGAGTTTAATCATGAATAATGTATAGTTCTCAAAAAAGGTCTCACCTTTGCCCCTGCAACTAAACTAAATAAATTTAATACACTAATTAATGTTAACAGATTTATTTGAAACGTGACCCTAAAAAGATTTTTTATGAAGAACCCTAAAGAAAGAAATATAGATAATTACAGAAGAGGTTTTCACCATTCAAACTTAAGACCTAAATCTCTCCTTTTTCCTACAAACAAAAAAGGCAGAAATATAGAAATGTTTGAAAAAGCAGTCAAAAGAGATATAGAGAACATGAATATAGAAAAAATGGAATTCAACCTTACAAAGAAAGATACACTCAAAGAGCTACAAAACAATGAACATATAGTCATAAAACAAGCTGACAAGGGGGAGGGATCGTGGTATTGAATACAGTAGATTACATTAAAGAAGCTCTCAGAATTTTAGATGATCCAGAAACATATAAGAAAATACATCTGAATCCAATTAACAAACAAAAGAAATAACTAGTAAATTTACTAAATAAGGCACATAATATTGGAATTATTAATGGTAAGGAATATTGATTCCTAGTAGAAAAATATCCATTTATTATTTATTAATATTTATTATTTGCCAAAAATCCATAAATCCCTCAATAATCCCCCCGGTAGACCTATAATTTCTGGCATTCAATCAATTACATTAAATCTTTCAGAGTATGTTGATAACTTTTTACAACTATATGTTACTAGACTGCCATCATACATAAAGGACTCCACTGATTTTTATTTTTTTTATATATATTTTTATTGAGATTCAATTTAAGGCACATATACATTTTATGGTAATAAAATCTGCTCAGAAGAATATTTTCCATAAATACAATCTCAAATAAGGAACAGATAAAGGAATTACACAAAGTAAACAAAACAAGTTTCAATGACACTGAAAAGAAAGTGAAACTGAAACAGTTAACACACCATTCTTTAGTATATATATATATACATATATTTTTTATATATTTATATTTCACATATTTTCACTTCATATATACTGTATATATATATATATACATTTAGTATATATATATATACAGTATATATGAAGTGAAGAGAAGAACTTTCCACTAGAATAAAACAAACAGACACTATCATAACATGAATATGAATTTTGGGAATTGCTATGATTTGTGGGGTAAAACTTGCTATCCTCCAAATTTTTTGATGGAAGTAATAAATCAATATCCGTTCATATATCGCTAATCAGCATTATAGGTGAGACTGGAGTGGCCTATTTCTCTGTCTTGATATTGGAATATGTGTAGTATATATTCATGGTAACTAGAACAGACCCAATTTTAAAGTTAAGCTGAGGACTATCAGGGTATTACTATATGTGGGAAGGATATGCATAAAAGTGGTATTTCACTTGCTAGCTATAAACCCTTACTCATTTCTCACGTTTCATCTTATGCAAGTCGGGTCAGCTCTACCCCCCGGCCGTAGGTAGCGGAACCGCCCCAACTACCCTAACAACATAGTGAGGGGTCAACTCCCCCTTTGGAACCTGGTCCCTAGATAGCTCAGAGGTAAATTCTCATCTATAAGGGGTCACAACATATTTAGATTATTAAGTACTACCTCACCTCAGTGTAAAATATTATAGATCATAGCCAAGATAAGTGCAATATAGAGCCAGTATTGATAAGTATATCACTGTCATTGTAGGCATTAATGGGCAGAGTAATATTCGTGTTGAGAGCCATAGCTTAAAGATATAAGAATTTGAGCTGTTCCTACATATGAACTCTAGGCAGATGTAAGCATAGGTATTAAATATATGCATTCAGTTAGAGTAGCCGTTAAATGATTTTGAAGCAGCACAGGCATATTAACAATTAAACAATGGTCTCTTCAAACAGGTTATAGTATTCATGCAGGGATACCTGGAACATCACATATTAATATGAAACAGGCTACAAAGGATTAAACACCCATATAACTGTTGTATACTCATATAGACAAGTTTAAATATGTATTATTTTCACTAGCATATATGGTATATATAAAGTGTGTTAATGTATCAGGTAATGTATAAGTTTAAGAATATTATCCCTAATGCTAATTATATATAACATTCTGCCTATATTTTCATCAAAAGTTATGAGATAATATAAGAACTCAACCAAAGGAGCACACAGCTTCATTTGCTTTATGCTGGGAGAAATTGAAAGAGTATGTGTCCCACCTTTGAGTGTGGTATTATATGTCGCAAGCTGAACATTAATAGTATGGGGACAACAATCTACATAAACTTTTAGGAGGCATTGCGACATTTACACAGACACAATATTCGACCTTAGAGAACATGTCGCTCACAGACAGGTAAAATCAGAGGCTTCACCAGAAATGTGCAAACATAAAGAAGGAGGGTGCTACAAAAGGCAGTCTTTCAGGTTGGCTCCCTATGCCAGTTTACCCCACTCCCGCCTGTGGAATGGGTTCTTATGTTGTTGTGGGGTGTAAATTGGAGAGAGCTTCCCTGTTTTATGGTTGGTTTCGCCTACAGGATCGCCAATGTCACAGTTCATCTATGAAAATGAGACAGATTCCCTAAAAAACAATGCAGATCTGGGGAGCTTGCCACGGAGTGCTTGGATCTTTGTGGAGGTATCGGCAGAAGCTTTTGAGGGAGGTAATACTGCAGCTGCTTCCTGTTGCCAGCTATTAAGCTGTAATGGAACCCTCCAGCAGAGTTCAGATGTGAGATGGCTAATGGTACGTCGGCATATCGATCCGTTCGGCTCCTCAACAAAGAGCAAGTTGTCGCTGTATTCCAAGCAGCAGAGGGTTTAGGTAGTATGGGCAGGCTTACTGCATCAATCTCTGCACGTGATTAATGTTCAGGATGAATGTCTCCCATTAGATCTGTAGGGACCTTGTCTTGCAAGTTAAAGGGAGCTTCCGCTTCAGTGCCCCACGTATCAGGTGAACAAGGGGCAATTCGAGGCTCAGTCGATGGCTTCAAAGAGCTTCATTCCTCCATTATCACTGCTTGTAGTTTTGAAAATTGGGCATCTAGCAGTGCTCCAACCTCCTGTAGACAAATTTCAACCTCCGCCATTTTAAATAAGCCGCAGGGAAACCAAACTGATATGCCAGATGGTTATCAAGGTGCTTCTGATAGGGGTGGAAACAGCACAGTTCTCTAACATAAGTACACGTTTCAGTTTAGGTAGCATTTAGGATAGAGTATTAAGAAACTCGTAGCAATATCACTTATCTGCTTAGTAACCCGGTTTCCCGGGGGGGGGGGAATGCGGCAGCCTAAGCACCATAGATTGCGGACCACTCTTTGAAATCCTGTAAGGTATATGTTCCATAGAGACGGCTCTTATATAAGATGTGCAGGTCCACCTCAGACTGTAACTGCTTCGCCAGCCAGGTCTGTAAACAAATTATGTGATCTCAGGCACCGCATGGTCGCCCTCCATGCTACTGCGCTGAAAAAACATAGGCTGGGTGTCTGATCTCGAAGCATAGATCCGATCTTCAGTAGTGGTGGGCACTATAGTTCAGGATGTGGGTATTTCCAAATAAAAATTATTTATATATATATATATATATATATACTATAAAACCCCAATTATTAATGATTAAAGTCAGGAGCTCAGAGACCACATGTCCAGCCGCTCCAGCTATCGGCTCTGCCCCCCACTGAATTTTTAAGAATTTTAAAAACTATAAAATGGAGTGATGATCTAATACTAGTAACAGACAGCAGGCAGACACTAGGGGACAACACACAAGGTGATGACATAAAGAGGTAGTATACAAATATATACTAGAGGACAGACAACAGACACAAGGTGATGACATAAAGGGGCAGTATACAAATATATACTAGCGGACAGACAACAGACACAAGGTGATGACATAAAGGGGCAGTATACAAATATATACTAGAGGACAAACAACAGACACAAGGTGATGGCATAAAGGGGCAGTATACAAATATATACTAGAGGACAGACAACAGACACAAGGTGATTACATAAAGGGGCAGTATACAAGTATATACTAGAGGACAGACAACAGGCAGGCACTAGGTGAAAAGACACAAGGTGATCACATAAAGGGGCAGTATACAAGTATATACTAGAGGACAGACAACAGGCAGACACTAGGTGACAAAACACAAGGTGATGACATAAAGGTGCAGTATACAAGTACAGTACATACTAGAGGACAGGCAACAGACAGGCACTAGGTGATATGACACAAGGTGATGACATAAAGTGGCAGTATACAAGTATATACCTAAGAACAGACAACAGGCAGACACTAGGTGACAAGACACATGGTGAATACATAAAGGGCAGTATACAAGTATATACTAGAGGACAAACAACAGGCACACACTAGGTGACAAGACACAAGGTGATGACATAAAGGGCAGTATACAAGTAGAGTACAGACAACAGGCAGACACTAGGTGACAAGATACAAGGTGATGACATAAAGGTGCAGTATACAAGTATATACTAGAGGACAGACAACAGACAGACACTTGGTGACAAGACACAAGGTGATGACATAAAGGGGCAGTATACAAGTATATACTAGAGGACAGACAGCAGGCAGACACTAGGGGACAACACACAAGGTGATGACATAAAGGGGAAGTATACAAGTATATACTAGATGACAGACAACAGACACAATGTGATGACATAAAGGGCAGTATACAAATATATACTAGAGGACAGACATCAGACACAAGGTAAGGGACAGTATACAAATATATACTAGAGGACAGACAACAGACACTAGGTGATGACATAAAGGGGCAGTATACAAATATATACTAGAGGACAGACAACAGACACAAGGTGATGACATAAAGAGGCAGTATACAAGTATATACTAGAGGACAGACAACAGACACAAGGTGATGACATAAAGAGGCAGTATACAAATATATACTAGAGGACAGACAACAGACACAAGGTGATGACATAAAGGTGCAGTATACAAGTATATACTAGAGGACAGACAACAGGCAGGCACTAGGTGACAAGACACAAGGTGATGACATAAAGGGGCAGTATAAAAGTATACACTAGAGGACAGACAAAAGGCAGACACCAGGTGACAAGACACAAGGTGATGACATAAAGGTGCAGTATACAAGTATATACCTGAGGATAGACAACAGGCAGACACTAGGTGACAAGACACATGGTGAATACATAAAGGGGCAGTATACAAGTATATACTAGAAGACAGACTACAGGCAGACACTAGGTGACAAGACACAAGGTGATGACATAAAGGGGCAGTATACAAGTAGGTACTATAGGATAGACAACAGGCAGACACTAGGTGACAAGACACAAGGTGATGACATAAAGGTGCAATATACAAGTAGAGTACAGACAACAGGCAGACACTAGGTGACAAGACACAAGGTGATTACATAAAGGGGCAGTATACAAGAATATACTAGATGACAGACAACAGACAGACCCTAGGTAAAGAGACACAAGGTGATGACATAAAGGGGCAGTATACAAGTATATACTAGAGGACAGACAACAGACACTAAGTGACAAGACACGCAGATCCCAAGCATTTCAATATGAGCAGCAATAATCCATGCATACTGCTTATGTTAGTAATGTACACAGGTGTGAGACTGAACTGAATGCAAATCCGTTAAAGGAGACAGCTCTGCAGCCTAGATAGCCAGCCATTGGATTATTTTGATGTAATTCTGAGGGTGGAACCTGAACTGATTCACAGACACAACAAGGCAGTGAGAGGCAGGACAGACCAGCATTATGCACATAGCGAATGGGCGGGACTAAAACAACAGGCCCACATCTAGCCCTCGCCACAGGAAAATACCATGTATGCCCTATGCTTAGTCTGCGCCTGTTGTGGTCCAATTATGATCTTGCATGACATCAGACTTAGAATTTAAATTAGAACCTGTTTTGCCCTAATGTTCCTTTGCTAATAGGATTAAAGGGACAGTCTACTCCAGAATTGTTATTGTTTAAAAAGATAGATAATCCCTTTAATACCCATTCCCCAGTTTTGCATAAGCAACACGATTATATTAATACACTATTTACCTTTGTGATTAACTTGTATCTAAGCCTCTACAGACTGCCCCCTTATTTCAGTTCTTTTGACAAACTTGCATTTTAGCCAATCAGTGCTGAATCATAACTCCACAGAGTGCAATGTTATCTATATGACACAATGTAATAGCGCTGTAAAAAACTGTCAAATTGCACTGAGATAAGAGACGGCCTTCAAAGACTAAGAAAACATAATTTATGTAAGAACTTACCTGATAAATTCATATCTTTCATAGTGGCAAGAGTCCATGAGCTAGTGACGTATGGGATATACATTACTACCTGGAGGGGGCAAAGTTTCCCAAACCTCAAAATGCCTATAAATACACCTTCACCTCACTCATACTTCACTTTAACATATAGCCAAGAAGTGAGGTGTAAAAAAGGAGTAAAAAGCATACAAAAAAGAGGAACTGGAAAAAATAATCGTCTATATTACGAGTTTTGCGTTATGAGTGAAAAAGCCTCATAACGCTGCTTTTTCCCTACCGCTGCTATTACAAGTCTTGCAGGTATAGGTGTACCGCATACCTTTTTGGCCGTAACGCAACGTAACTACCGCACCTTTCAAAAAGTCCTTTTTCAATGGGACTTCCATAGCGCCAGTTTTACGAGTTTTGCCTGGGAGACCAAAAAGTGAGCAGTACACCCTATACCGTCAAGATTCGTACCGCCATCTAAAGTCAGTAGTTTTCCTTTACAAATCTGTAGCATAAAACTCATAACTAAAGTGTTACAAAGTACACTAACACCCATAAACTACCTATTAACCCCTAAACCGAGGCCCTCCCGCATAGCAAACACTAGAATAAAAATATTAACCCCTAATCTGCCGCTCCAGACATCGCTGCCACTATAATAAACATATTAACCTCTAAACTGCCGCACTCCCGCATCGCAAACACTAGTTAAATATTATTAACCCCTAATCTGCCGCCCCCAACGTCACCGCCACCACTATACTAAAGTTATTAACCCCTAAACCTAACCCTAAGTCTAACCCTAACACCCACTAACTTTAATATAATTAAAATAAATCTAAATAAAAATTACCATCATTAACTAAATAATTCCGATTTAAAACTAAATACTTACCTGTAAAATAAACCCTAAGCTAGCTACAATATAACTAATAGTTACATTGTAGCTAGCTTAGGTTTTATTTTTATTTCACAGGTAAGTTTGTATTTATTTTAACTAGGTAGAATAGTTAGTAAATAGTTATTAACTATTTACTAGCTACCTAGTTAAAATAAATACAAATTTACCTGTAAAATAAAACCTAACCTGTCTTACACTAACAACTAACATTACACTACAATTAAATCAATTACATTAATTAAATACAATTAACTAAATTAAAAAAAAATAAACAAGAAATTATCAAATATTTAAACTAATTACACCTAATCTAATAGCCCTATCAAAATAAAACCCTAGCCTAAACTAAACTGCCAATAGCCCTTAAAAGGGCCTTTTGCGGGGCATTGCCCCAAAGAAATCAGCTCTTTTACCTGTAAAAAAAAATACAAACAACCCCCCAACAGTAAAACCCACCACCCACACAACCAAACCACCCAAATAATATCCTATCTAAAAAACCTAAGCTCCCCATTGCCCTGAAAATGGCATTTGGATGGGCATTGCCCTTAAAAGGGCATTTAGCTCTTTTCCATTGCCCAAACCCTAAGCTAAAAATAAAACCCACCCAATAAACCCTTAAAAAAACCTAACACTAACCCCCGAAGATCCACTTACAGTTTTTGAAGACTGGAAATCCATCCTCATCAAGCCGGGAGAAGTCTTTATCCAAGCGGGCAGAAGTCCTCAACGAAGCCAGGAGAAGTCTTGATCCAAGCGTCAAGAAGTGGTCCTCCAGGCAGGCAGAAGTCTTCATCCAGACGGCATCTTCTATCTTCATCCTTCTGACGCAGAGCAGCTCCATCTTCAAGACATCGAGCACAGAGCATCCTCTTCTGTCGATGGCTACTGAAGAATGAAGGTTCCTTTAAGGGACGTCATCCAAGATGGCGTCCCTTGAATTCCTATTGGCTGATAGAATTCTATCAGCCAATCAGAATTAAAGTTGAAAAAATCCTATTGGCTGATGCAATCAACCAATAGGATTGAGCTCGCATTCTATTGGCTGATTGGAACAGCCAATAGAATGCGAGCTCAATCCTATTGGCTGATTGGATTTTTTCAACTTTAATTCCGATTGGCTGATAGAAATCTATCAGCCAATCAGAATTCAAGGGACGCCATCTTGGATGACGTCCCTTAAAGGAACCTTGATTCTTCAGTAGCCGTCGACAGAAGAGGATGCTCAGCGCCAGATGTCTTGAAGATGGAGCCGCTCCGCGTCAGAAGGATGAAGATAGAAGATGCCGTCTGGCTGAAGACTTCTGCCCGCCTGGAGGACCACTTCTTGCCGCTTGGATGAAGACTTCTCCCGGCTTTGTTGAGGACTTCTGCCCGCTTGGATGAAGACTTCTCCCGGCTTGATTAGGATGGATGTCCGGTCTTCAAAAACTGTAAGTGCATCTTCGGGGGTTAGTGTTAGGTTTTTTTAAGGGTTTATTGGGTGGGTTTTATTTTTAGCTTAGGGTTTGGGCAATGGAAAAGAGCTAAATGCCCTTTTAAGGGCAATGCCCATCCAAATGCCATTTTCAGGGCAATGGGGAGCTTAGGTTTTTTAGATAGGATTTTATTTGGGGGGTTTGGTTGTGTGGGTGGTGGGTTTTACTGTTGGGGGGTTGTTTGCATTTTCTTTACAGGTAAAAGAGCTGATTTCTTTGGGGCAATGCCCTGCAAAAGGCCCTTTTAAGGGCTATTGGCATTTTAGTTTAGGCTAGGGGTTTTTTATCTTGGGGGTGCTTTTTTATTTTGATAGGGCTATTAGATTAGGTGTAATTAGTTTAAATATTTGATAATTTCTTTTTTATTTTGTGTAATTAAGTGTTTATTTTTTTGTAATTTAGTTAATTGTATTTAATTAATGTAATTGATTTAATTGTAGTGTAATGCTAGTTGTTTTTATTTTACAGCTAAATTTGTATTTATTTTAACTAGGTAGCTATTAAATAGTTAAAGGGACAGTTTACTCAAAAATTTTCTGCCCTTTAATTTGTTCCCAATGATCCACTTTACCTGCTAGAGTGTATTAAATTGTTTACAAGTAGCTCCTTTACCCTTATATTGGCATTTGAAATTGTTAATTTAGCATGTGGTATCCCCACCTATTCTGAAAGTTTGTGGCAGCGCGTACCAGCGATAGATAAGCTTTGTAAACACAGCCAGCAGAAGAAATTACACTCCCAGTGTGATAAAGCAGACATAAGGTAATAAAATGTTGATTTTCCATTGTTCTCTCAAAGTATTGATTGTTTTAAGGACAGATATAAGATAAAGAAGCAGGTATATGTGCACAACGTGATACAGTAATGAGATCTGATTATACCTACAAGCTCAACCTATTTTATTAGGCTGTGGCTTCAAAACACAAAATCAGAGCTTTAATATACAGAAATAAACCTTAAAAAGCTAATTTTCATACATTTTTTACTCTGCAGTTGTTAAAAAAAGCAATTGTAAACACATTAAGGGAAAACTATTTTACAGTATACTGTCCCTTTAATAACTATTTACTAACTAGTCTACCTAGTTAAAAACAAAAGGTCACAATTTAAGGTTGGAGGAAAGGAGATTTAATCTCCTGCAACGGAACGTTTTTTCACTGTAAGAGCAATAAAATTGTGGAACTCATTACCAAAGGAGGTAGTGAATGCCAATACCCTAGATACATTTAAAAATAGTCTGGATACATTTCTGTATATAAACAAAATTCATGGATATGATTGCTAGTATTAAATGAGTCACCTTTTAGTGGGGTTATTTAAGCTTAACTGGAGCTTTCTGTAATTATTTTAGATTTGTATAGGTTGAACTCGATGGACTTCAGTCTTTTTTCAACCTTATCTACTATGTTACTATGTAAATACAAACTTGCCTGTGAAATAAAAATAACACCTAAGCTAGCTACAATGTAACTATTAGTTATATTGTAGCTAGCTTAGGGTTTATTTTACAGGTAAGTATTTAGTTTTAAATAGGAATTATTTAGTTAATGATAGTAATTTTTATTTAGATTTATTTTAATTATATTAAAGTTAGTGGGTGTTAGGGTTAGACTTAGTGATAGGTTTAGGGGTTAATAACTTTAGTATAGTGGCGGCGACGGTGGGGGCGGCAGATTAGGGGTTAATAAGTGTAGGTAGGTAGCGACGACATTGGGGGCGGCAGATTAGGGGTTAATAAGTGTAATGTAGGTAGCGACGACATTGGGGCAGCAGATTAGGGGTTAATAAGTGTAGGTAGGTTTCGGCAATGTCGGGGACGGCAGATTAGGGGTTAATAAGTGTAATGTAGGTGTCGGCGATGTCAGGGGCGGCAGATAAGGAATTAATAAATGTAAGATTAGGGGTGTTTAGACTCGGGGTTTATGTTAGGGTGTTAGGTGTAAACATAACTTTTCTTTCAACATAGGAATCAATGGGGCTGCATTACGGAGCTTTACGCTCCTTTATTGCAGGTGTTAGGCTTTTTTTTAGCCGGCTCTCCCCATTGATGTCTATGGGGAAATCCTGCACGAGCACGTCAAAGCAGCTCAAAGCAGCGCTGATATTTGTGTGCGGTATGGAGCTCAATGCTGCCATATTGCCTGCTAACGCCGGGTTTTTGCAAACCTGTAATAGCAGCGCTATAGGGAGGTGAGCAGTGGAAATAACTTGCAAATTATTACCGAGCCGCTCATAATACAAAACTCGTAATCTGGCCGTATGTGCTTTATACAAAAAAATCAACACCACAAAAAATAGGGTGGGTCTCATGGACTCTTGCCACTATGAAAGAAATGAATTTATCAGGTAAGTTCTTACATAAATTATGTTTTCTTTCATGTAAGTGGCAAGAGTCCATGAGCTAGTGACGTATGGGATATAATACCCAAGATGTGGAAGTCCACGAGTCACTAGAAAGGGAGGGATAAAATAAAAACATTTTCTTAAAAATTTCAGAAAAACTCAAATCAAAAAGGCATTAGAATCAAACTGAGACAACTGCCTGAAGAACCTTTCTACCAAAGGCTGCTTCCGAAGAAGCAAACACATCAAAATGGTCAAATTTAGTAAAAGTATGCAAAGAAGACCAAGTTGCTGGCGCAGCTTTGCAAATTTGATCAACTTAAGCTTCATTCTTAAAAGCCCAAGAAGTGGCAACTGATCTAGTAAAATGAGCTGAAATTCTCTGAGGCGCAGACTGCCCCGCCTTCAAATAAGTTTTGGGAATCAAAAGTTTCGACCAGGATGCCAAAGAAATGGCAGAGGCTTTCTGACCTTTCCTAGAGCCAGAAAAAATAACAAATAGACTAGAAGTCTTTCTGAAATTCTTAGTAGCCTCAACATAATATTTCAAAGCTCTTACCACATCCAAAGAATGTAAAGACCTTTCAAAGAGTATTCTTAGGATTAGGACATATAGAAGGAACAACAATTTCCCTATTGATGTTGTTAGAATTCACAACTTTAGTCAAAAATTTAAATGAAGTCCGCAAAACAGCTTTATCTCGATGGAAAATCAGATAAGGAGACTTAGAAGAGAGAGCAGACAACTCAGAAACTCTTCTAGCAGAAGAGATAGCCAAAAGAAATAACACTTTCCAAGAAAGTAGTTTAATATCCAAAGAATGCATAGGCTCAAAAGGAGGAGCCTGCAAAATTCTCAAAACCAAATTAAGACTCCAAGGAGGAGAAATAGATTTAATAGCAGGTTTAATACGAATAAAAGCCTGAACAAAACAGTGAATATCATGAAGTTTAGCAATCTTTCTATGAATAAAGATACAAGAGCATAAATGTGTCCTTTCCAAGTATTTGCAGACAAACCCTTATCCAAACCATCCTGAAGAAAATGTAAAATCCTAGGGATTCTGAAAGAATGCCAAGAATAATTATGAGTGGAACACCAAGAAATATAGGTTTTCCAAACCCGATGATGATTTTTCCTGGAAACAGACTTGCAAGCCTGTATCATAGTGCTAATCACAAAGTGAGAAAAACCTCTATGACTAAGCGTTCAATTTCCATGCCATCAAATTTAGAGATTTGAGATCCTGATTGAAAAACCGCCCTTGAGACAGAAGGTCTGGCCTTAAAGGAAGTGGCCAAGGTTGACAACTGGACATCTTGACAAGGTCTGCATACCAAAACCAGAGAGGCCAAGCTGGAGCTATCAGAAACACATAAGATTGTTCCATTATGATCTTGGAGATCACCTTTGGAAGAAGAACCAGAGGCGGAAAAATATAAGCAGGTTGGTAAAACCAAAGAACTGCTAGAGCATCTACCATCTCCGCCTGAGGATCCTTGGACCTGAAAAGATATCTTGGAAGCTTCTTGTTAAGACACAAGGCCATCAGATCTATTTCTGGGGGACCCCACATCTGTACTAATTGAAAAAAACACATCTGGATGGAGAGACCACTCTCCTGGATGTAAAGTCTGACGACTGAGATAATCCATTTCCCAATTGTCTACTCCTGGGATATGAATCGCAGAAATTTGACAAGAGTTTGATTCCGCCCAAGAAAGTATCAGAGATTGCTGAAGGACTACAAGTCGCCCTTGATGATTCACTTATGCCACTGTAGTGATATTGTCTGTCTGGAATTGAATATAAAGTTCTCTCTTCAATAGAGGCCAAGCCTGAAGAGCTCTGAAAATAGCACGGAGTTCTAAAATATTGATTGGTAACCTCGCCTCTTGAGGTTTGCAAACCCCTTGTGCTGTCAGAGACCCCCAGACAGCTCCCCAACCTGTAAGACTTGCATCTGTTGTGATCACAGTCCAGGAAAGACGAACAAAAGAGGCCCCTTGAACAATAAGGTGATGCTTTATTCACCAAGACAGAGATTGTCGAATGTTGGGACTTAAGTATATCAACTGTGATATCTGAGAATAATCCCTGCACCATTGGTGCAAAATGCAAAGCCGAAGAGTTCTCATATGAAAACGAGCGAAGGGGATCACGTCCGATGCTGCAATCATGAGACCTAAAACTTCCATGCATATAGCCACTGAAAGGAATGATAGAGACTGAAGGTTTAGACAAGCTAACACTAACTTCATTCGTCTATTTTCTGTCAAAGAAAGAATCATGGACACTGAATCAATCTGGAAACCTAAAAAGGTGACCTTTGTCTAAGTAAATTGATCCTCCAACCATGTCTTTGAAAAAACTACACGTTGTTTTGTGTGAGATTCTGCTAAATTAAAATATTGAGCTAGTACCAAGATATCGTCCAAATAAGGAAACACCGCAATACCCTGCTCTCTGATTACAGATATAAGGGCACCAATAATCTTTAAAAAGATTCTCAGAGCTATCGCTAGGCCAAACGGAAGAGCGACAAATTGGTAATGCTTGTCTAGAAAAGAGAATCTCAGCAATAAATAGTGGTCTGGATGAATTGGAATGTGAAGATAAGTGACCCGTAAGTCTATTGAGGACATAAAATGACCTTGCTGAACAAAAGGCAGAATAGTCCTTATAGTCACCATCTTGAAAGTTGGGACACTTACAAAACAATTTAAAGTTTTCAGATACCGAATTGGTCTGAATGAATCTTCCTTTTTTGGGACAATGAACAGATTTGAATAAAAACCCAAACCCTGTTCCTGTAGAGGAACTGGAACAATCACCCCTGAAAGTTCTAGGTCTGAAACACACTTCAGAAAAGCTTGAGCCTTCACAGGGTTTTTTGGAACATGGGAAAGAAAGAATCTTCCAATGGGAGGTAGAATTCTGAAACCTATTCGATACCCCTGAGAAACAATATCCTGAATCCACTTTGGATAGAATCTGACCAAATGTCTTGAAATAATTTCAATCTGCCCCCCACCAGTTAAACTGATTTAAGGGCTGCACCTTCATGCAGTCTTAGGGGCTGTATTTGGTTTCTTATAAGGCTTGGATTTATTCCAATTTGTGGAAGGTCTCCAATTGGAACCAGAGGCCTTAGGGGAAGGAGTGGTTTTCTGTTCTTTAGTCTGACGAAAGGAACAAAAACGATTGGGAGCCTTAAATTTACCCCTAGATTACTTATCTTGGGGCAGAAAAACTACCTTACCCCCAGTGATAATGATAATAGAATCCAATTGAGAACCAAATAAATTATTACCTTGAAAAGATAATGATAGTAATCTAGATTTAGATACCATATCTGCATTCCATGATTTAAGCCATAAAGCTCTTCTAGATAGTATAGCTAAAGACATAGATTTAATATCAATCTTAATAATATCAAGTATAGCATCATAAATGAAATGATTAGCATGTTGAAGTAAAACAACAATGTTAGACAAATCAGGATCCAATAACTGCTCTGCTAAATTGTACAACCAAAAAGTTGAAGCAGCAGCAACACCAGCTATAGAAATAGCAGGTCTAAGAATATAGCCAGTATGTAGATATGCATTCCTAAGATAAGATTCAATCTTCCTATCTAAGGGGTCTTTAAAAGAAGTACTATCTTCCATAGGAATAGTAGTACGATTGGCAAGAGTAGAAATAGCGCCATCAACTTTAGGGACTTTCTCCCAAAGCTCTCAATTAGACACAGGTAAAGGATACAATTTTTTAAACCTAGAAGAAGGATTAAAAGAAGTACCACGCTTTGACCATTCCTTAGTAATCATATTAGAGATAGCATCTGGAATTGGAAAAACTTCAGGAGTAACCTCAGAAGTTTTAAAAACAGAATTCAAACGTTTTCTATTCTTGTTATCAAGAGGACTAAATTCCTCAATACTCAAATAAACAATACTTCCTTTAACAAAGAACATATATATTCCACCTTAAAAAGAAAAGATGATTTATCAATTTCAGAGTCTGAAGTAGGATCCTCTGAGCCAGAGAAATCCTCATCAGCAGACAATGCTTCAGTATTCTGTTGATCAATACAAACTTCATCAGATTTATGAGAAGTAATAAGAGACCTTTTACGTTTATTTGAAGGCGGAATAGCAGTCATAGCCTTCTCTATGGCTGCAGCAATATAATATTTTATATCTAAAGGAATATCATGTGTGATATATCACTGTGAAGGTTTAACAGTAGATGTATTTGTACTTATAGAAACTTTATCAGCATGAAACAATTTCTCATAACAAGTGCCATATACTTGAGCTGAAGAAGGAAGATCAGCCAATTTACAACATACACACTTAGCTTTGGTAGATTTGTTTTTAGGCAACTTGGTTCTTACAGTAACATCAGAGGCAGGATCAGTTTGAGACATCTTGAAAAATGTAACAAAAAAGTAAAAATAACATTTAAACAAAATATCCAATTTCCACAAAATAGCAGTTTCAGGAATGGGAAAAAATGCTTCTATGAAAAACAAAAGCAAATAACATAGCCCTCTGTAACAAATGAAAACAGAGAGTAAAAGAGGGAGAGACTTAATATAACAAACTTTTTGGCACCAAAAATGACGCTAACAAAGATGATGCAAATGCTGAGAAAAAAACTTTTGGCGTTAAGGTTTAACAGGAAATGACACAATTCGAGTAGGCTTCACCAAAAAAAATTCACGTCAACAAAGACGCAAGAAAGGATGTGACTCACGTCACAACAAGCGCAACCTTTGCGCAAAAAAATTGCGCAAAAAATGACGCAATAAATAGAAGTATTTTGCGCCATCACGAGCCTAATTTGCCTGCGAAAATTAGAAAAAACAAGACCAAAGTTACAACTAGCTGAAAACTCAGGTAAGTAAAAAAAATATACAAAAATTTCTCCAAAAAGGGAAATAAACATAGACCTAACTCATGGCAAATATAGGCAAAATATATTTAAAACTTTAAAAATATAAAGTGCCAAACATAGCTGAGAGTGTCTTAAAAAAGAAAAGATATATACTTACCTGAAGACACCCATCCACATATAGCAGACAGCCAAACCAGTACTGAAACATATCAGCAGAGGTAATGGTAGAGGAGTATAATGTTGATCTGTAAAGGGAGGTGGCAGATGAATCCCCACAACCGAATTTACAGAGAGCCTTAGAATAGATTTCCCATAGGTGAAAACATGGCATTATTAGGCAAATACTCCCTCACATCCCTCAGACAAACACTGTACTTTGAGAGGAACTGGGCTTCAAAATGCTTAGACACACCTTTCACAGAAGAAATCAAGCATGACTTGCTTCACCATTCTGAGGTTTGGGAAACTTTGCCCCCTCCAGGTAGGAATGTATATCCCATAAGTCACTAGCTCATGGACTCTTGCCACTTACATGAATTAAATTAGCATATGAGCCTGTCTAGGTTTAGAATTCAACAAAGAATACCAATAGAACAAAGCACATTTGATGATAAAAGTAAATTGGGAAGTTGTTTAAAATTGCATGCCCTATCTGAATCACGAAAGTTTAATTTTGATTAGACTGTCCTTTTAACTTTGCATAAGAAAAAAATGCGATATATTTTATTTTGTTTGCCCTATTTTCCTATCATTTAAAGGGCCATTATAATCGAAAAATGATGTTCTCTAATCCGTTACAAACACTAATCTGTTAGTGTATGTAATTTTAAGACTATCGACCCTGCAGCACTGTGTGCTCAACTCCTGCAATGGGGTTAAACACACAATAGAAATACCACTCGGGACTCCCAGTGCACAGCTGGTAACGAGCGGAACTCGCCAATGATCCTCTGATCCACTTAGCAGCGCTAGTCACACAACTTACTGCAGATGTTTAACACACAGTGCTGCAGGGTCGATAGTCCTTAAATGACAAACTCTTATGGATTAGTGTATGTAGCAGATTAGATCATGTCACTTTTTTTTACTATATTGGCCCTTTAAGTCTAAAAACTGTGGGTTTTCCAGTTTCTGGAATAGGAAGTGCACATTGCAGACTTTACAAGCCTAACACTGCCACATATCTGTTCCTAACTGGCATCAGCAGAGGTGAAATGATAAGGAACTGCAAAACAATGCAAGTTTAGTTAACAAAAGGGACGCCCTAACTTCAATTAAAAAAAAAATGATATAAATTCAGAACTACTTGTGATTCATCACTCAATGAGACATTTCAGAAGGAGATCAACAGAATACAGTAAACTTACAAACTAATGTTATATAATTCTGCACATTAGCTTACTGGGAGCTTTAAACATTAAATTATTGCAAAAGTAAAAGCTCCTTTTACCAGAACGCCGCTCTTTGTTCTACTGAGCGGGTCTGGTTTTTCCACAGCGCATCCGGCAACACTGTCTAGTCACAGTGTGCCCGGTCTCACCATTAAAATGAATGTAGCTCGCTCCCGCTCTGGTCTAGTAGCAGGAGCGAGCTACATTCATTTTAATGGCGCAACCCGGCACACTGTTACTAGACAGAGTTGCCGGATGCGCTGTGGAAAAACCAGACCCGCTCAGTAGAACAAAGAGCGGCATTCTGGTAAAAGGAGCTTTTACTTATAATTTATTTGCAATAATTTAATGTATAAAGCTGCCGGTAAGCTAAATGTTATATACTGTAACTCTGCACTATGTGTATGTAAGTTTACTGCCCCTTTAAAGGACCAGTAAATACAGTAGATTGACATAATTAACAAATTAATGATAAGAAGACAATGCATTAGCACTTAGAGGCCCATTTATCAAACTCCGTATGGAGCTTGTGGGCCCGTGTTTCTGGCGAGTCTGAAGACTCGCCAGAAATAGCAGTTATGAAGCAGCGGTCTAAAGGAATCGCCACAATTCAACCCGATCGAGTATGATCTTGTTGATTGACACCTCCCTGCTGGCGGCCGATTGGCCGCGAGTCTGCAGGGGGCGGCGTTGCACCAGCAGCTCTTGTGAGCTGCTGGTGCAATGCTGAATATGGAGAGCGTATTGCTCTACGCATTCAGCGATGTCTGTCGGACCTGTCCTTGCTGATTGGTGGATAAATTCATCCACCAATAAAAAAGTGCTGTCCAGAGTACTGAAACCAAAAAAAGCTTAGATGCCTTCTTTTTCAAATAAAGATAGCAAGAGAATGAAGAAAAATTGATAATAGGAGCAAATTAGAAAGTTGCTTAAAATTGCATGCTCTATCTGAATTACAAAAGAAAAATTTGGGTTCAGTGTCCCTTTAATTAAAAAGCAGGAATGTGATGCATAGGAGCCGACCCATTTTTGGTTGAGAACATTGGTTATGCTTGCTTATTGGTGGTTAAATGTCAGCCTCCAATAAGCAAGCAATATTCATGGTCCTGAACCTAAAATGGGCTCGCTGCTAAGATTTACATTTTTGCTTTTAAAATAAAGATAGCAAGAGAACGAAGAAAAATTGATAACAGGAGTAAATTAGAAAGTTGCTTAAAATGTCATGCTCTATCTGAATCATGAAAGAAAAAAAATGGGATCAGTGTCCTTTTAAGAGGGACAAAAAGCATTGACAAGTTAAATGTTGAAGCAGTCCTAGACAGCTGTTAAATGAAGTAATTGCGAGAAAGGTGGTACAGTAATTTTCTGGTTGTGTGCAACGTATATGGGGAACACATAGTTTAGGTTTAAAATTTCCACTGAGTGACCACTCAAATCTTTTCTAAGGTTAAAGGGATAGAAAGGTCAAAATTTAAATGTGCATGGGTGCATTTCAATTTTACATAGAAGCATTTTTGCAATATACTTCCTTTAGCAAGAATGCTTCTAATACAAGTTATCACTGTTTCAGCGGAATACGCACATATGCTCCATGCGGCTAGAGCATCAGTATACAAACACCAGAGCAGATGGTGGTGTATATTGTGTCAGTGAAGACTTAATCTGTGTCATACAAGCCACTGCTGACTCTCTGACAAGGTGTGATGTATTAATGCTGGTGCACAGGGACTTCACAGCATATGTGCATATGCTGCTGAAAAACAGTAATGACTTTTGCTAGATGCTTTTTTGCTAATGTATTTGTGCTGGGGAACATGTACTAATGGGCTTCGTAAACCCTTTGGGATTATGTGCAAGGTCCATAGATCCCTTGGGTCAAACATACCCAGATGTATTTGATATGTTTATGTGCACAGATTGGGTGATTGCTTATTTGAAGTCCTTTTATATTTTCACAGAAAAAAGTTATTGATATTATGACCTGAAACCAACTTTGGGACAGAACTTGCCAGGCTCAGTGTAATAGATAAATAAAAACAAAACACATCTGATAAGCTCATTAGACGCCAAAAAACAAAATCCCATTAAGCTTATTGCTAATGTGATTGAGTCATTAATTTAACAAGCTGCCATGCTCATTCTGCCCGTGCCCTGCTTTAGTCTCACGACAGGTGATAGCGTTTTTGCTCATGAAATGTGCGTTGATTTCCTCCCTCATTTATCTGTCCCATGAGACATCTTCTGATGATAAAACTACCAAGGTAACCTGGGTATTATGACAGATTTGTGCCAGGTTCACAGTGGCCAGAGCCGCACCACACTTTGGTGGTTTTATTAAACCTCATTTTCCTGTTTTGCTGCTCCACAAATCAGTAGGGATTGCGTATTAAAAGTGAAATTATGTGGCACCAACAGCGTACTCAGTGCCTTAGATGTATAGACAATATTGTTGTACTAAATGCCAAGGGTAAAGGCTGCTTGTATGAAGTAACAAGATGGAGGAGGCTAATAGTGGACAAAGTAAGCTCCACAAGGCAGTGGCTGGTCGCACTGATTTAGCAAAACTCTTTAGTAAGAGACAATTCACTTTCATTGTGTCTTAAGACACAAACCAGACCCATCTCACCGAAGCATCTGTCACTGAGCTCAGAATACAGGGATTACGGACAAACCCTCCATAAGGCTTACTGTAAACACAAAGACCTTAATCTACCACAAAACACAGTGAAAAGTGACCCAGACAGACTGCTCCCTCAGGGTAATTAGGGCAGTAGATAGGGTGATACTGGGGCACAATCAAAAACTCATGGAAACCAAACAGAGAAAGGCAATACAGACATATTGACACTTACAATGCTTTTGTATTGCTCTCTCATTTTTCACCTTACTTGCCACCCTTTCCATTTATGCCCCAAAACTATATCTCTCCTGTATATCTCTTTCTCTGGCCCTGTCTTTTGTTCATACTCTGTATCTCTTTCCCTGTCCCTGAGTTGTGTTCTTACCCTGTATCTCTTTTTCCATCTCTGTCATGTGTTCCTACTCTATATCTCTCCCCTCGTTCTCTGCCTCTGTCTTGTATTTCTACCCTGTATATCTTGTTCTCTGCCCATGTCTTGTGTTCTTACCCTGTATCTTTTGCCCTGTCCCTGTCTTGTGTTCCTACCCTGTATCTCTACCCTGTCTTGTGTTCCTACCCTGTATCTCTCGTTCTCTCCCCCTGTTTTGTGTTCCTAACCTGTACAGTGGGGGAAAAAAGTATTTAGTCAGCCACCAATTGTGCAAGTTCTCCCACTTAAGAAGATGAGAGAGGCCTGTAATTTTCATCATAGGTATACCTCAAGTATGAGAGACAAAATATGAAAACAAATCCAGACAATCACATTGTCTGATTTGGAAAGAATTTATTTGCAAATTATGGTGGAAAATAAGTATTTGGTCACCTACAAACAAGCAAGATTTCTGGCTCTCACATACCTGTATCTTCTTCTTTAAGAGGCTCCTCTGTCCTCCACTCATTACCTGTATTAATGGCACCTGTTTGAACTTGTTATCAGTATAAAAGACACCTGTCCACAACCTCAAACAGTCACACTCCAAACTCCACTATGGTGAAGACCAAAGAGCTGTCGAAGGACACCAGAAAAAAAATTGTAGACCTGCACCAGGCTGGGAAGACTGAATCTGCAATAGGCAAGCAGCTTGGTGTGAAGAAATCAACTGTGGGAGCAATAATTAGAAAATGGAAGACATACAAGACCACTGATAATCTCCCTCGATCTGGGGCTCCACGCAAGATCTCACCCCGTGGGGTCAAAATGATCACAAGAACGGTGAGCAAACATCCCAGAATCACACGGGGGGACCTAGTGAATGACCTGCAGAGAGCTGGTCCAACGTAACAAAGGCTACCATCAGTAAAACACTACGCTGCCAGGGACTCAGATCCTGCAGTGCCAGAAGTGTCCCCCTGCTTAAGAAACTACATGTCCGGGCTTGTCTGAAGTATGATAGAGAGCATTTGGATGATCCAGAAGTGGATTGGGAGAATGTCATATGGTCAGATGAAACCAAAGTAGAACTGTTTGGTAGAAACACAATTCGTTGTTTTTGGAGGAGAGAGAACACCATACCTACTGTGAAGCATGGGGGTGGCAACATCATGCTTTGGGGCTGTTTCTCTGCAAAGGGAACAGGACGACTGATCCATGTACATGAAAGAATGAATGGGGCCATGTATCGTGAGATTTTGAGTGCAAACCTCATTCCATCATCAAGGGCATTGAAGATGAAATGTGGCTGGGTCTTTCAGCATGACAATGATCCCAAACACACCGCCCGGGCAACAAAGGAGTGGCTTCGTAAGAAGCATTTCAAGGTCCTGGAGTGGCCTAGCCAGTCTCCAGATCTCAACCCCATAGAAAACCTTTGGAGGGAGTTGAAAGTCTGTGTTGCCCAGCGACAGCCCCAAAACATCACTGCTCTAGAGGAGATCTGCATGCAGGAATGGGCCAACATACCAGCAACAGTGTGTGACAACCTTGTGAAGACTTACAGAAAACGTTTGACCTCTGTCATTGCCAACAAAGGATATATAACAAAGTATTGAGATGAACTTTTGATATTGACCAAATACTTATTTTCCACCATAATTTGCAAATAAATTCTTTCCAAATCAGACAATGTGATTGTCTGGATTTGTTTCCACATTTTGTCTCTCATAGTTGAGGTATACCTATGATGAAAATAACAGGCCTCTCTCATCTTCTTAAGTGGGAGAACTTGCACAATTGGTGGCTGACTAAATACTTTTTTTCCCCACTGTATGTATCATTCTATGCCCCTGTCTTGTGTTCCTAACCTGTATCTCTTGTTTTATGCACCTGTCTTATGTTCTTACCCTGTATCTCTCTTTTCCTGTCCCTGTCTTGTGTTCCTTCCATGTATCTTTCATTCTCTGTCCCTGTCTTGTGTTCATACCCTGTATCTCTCGCTCTCTGCCGTTGTCTTGTGTTCCTACCCTGTATCTCTTGTTTTCTGCCCCTGTCTTGTGTTCCTACCCTGTATCTCTCTTTCCCTATCCCTGTCTTGTGTTCCTAACCTGTATCTCGCATTCTCTGCATATGTCTTGTGTTTCTAGCCTGTGTCTATCATTCTCTGCCCCTGTCTTGTGTTCATACCCTGTATCTCTCGCTCTCTGCCGTTGTCTTGTGTTCCTACCCTGTATCTCTTGTTTTCTGCCCCTGTCTTGTGTTCCTACCCTGTATCTCTCTTTCCCTGTCTTGTGTTCCTACCCTGTATCTCTCTTTTCCTGTCCCTGTCTTGTGCTCCTACCCTGTATATCTCATTCTCTGCCCCTGTCTTGTGTTCCTACCCTGTATCTCTTTTTTCCTGTCCCTGTCTTATGTTCATACCCTGTATCTCTTGTTCTCTGTCCCTGCTTTGTGTTCCTACCCTGTATCTGTCTTTTCTTATTCTCGTCTTGTGTTCCTACCCTTTATCTCTCCCCCTGCCTGGTGTTCCTACTCTCTCTCTTTCCCCCTGCCCTGTGTCCTACCCTGTCTCTCTCCCCTGCCCTGTGTTCCTACCCTGTCTCTCTCCCCCTGCCCTGTGTTCCTACCCTATATCTGTTTTTTTTTGTTCTTGTCTTGGGTTCCTACCCTGTATGTCTCCCCCTGCCCCCTGTTCCTACCCTGTCTCTCTCCCCCTGTCCTGTACCCTACCCTGTATCGCTCATTCTCTGTCATTGTCTTGTGTCCCTACTCATTATGTCTTTTCTCCGTGCCTGTCCCTATCATATATATCACATTTATAAGAGGCAGCTGAGATACACTTTCACTTGTTACATTTACTGACAGGATTTTCAGCTTTCAGGATTCTCTGCAGAATTCTGCAGGAACTTTATAGCAGATTCTGATCCCTCTTATAATACTGACAGGGAGCCTGAGCTGTTCTCTGCTTTCCTCTGGCTAAGCCAACTGTCATCTGTATCTCACTATTTAAAGGGACATTAACCTTTTGAGTGCTAAGCACTTCCCCACCTGGGTGCTAAGCTGATTTAAGTTGTTTTTTTTTTTTAAATATATATATATTTTTCAGATCCCCAATACTTACACTGTTGGAAAGGTGATTACCTTTCCAACGGTGGGTCTTGGGGGTCTGTAGCTGCTTAGATGCCTGAGATACAGGCTTCTAAGCAGCATGCCCCCTTTCCCTATGCTTGTCATTGTCATTTTTAAATAAAGTTGCGTGGTGACGTCATCACGTCATTGCGCGTGACGTCACCACGCAAAACGTGAAGCCCCGGGGATGCCTTTCACTATACAGGCCCAATTGCCGGGGTAGGAGCGGGTGGGAGCCCCCAGATCTCCCTCAAGGTTGGAGAGTGCTAGCGACGGCTCTGATCCGTCGTTAGCACCTGAGTGGGAAACTCTGCGACGGCTCAGAGACGTTGTTAGCACTGAAAGGGTTAAACAGTAAGGCCTTCTCATACTACAATTCAAAAGTTATTTTTTTATTGCTCTAAGTCTAAGGCACACTAACATCTGCATGTTTGATAGTGCCGGTGCATTAAATCCCTCACATAATATAATTTTATGTGGGTGTGCAGTAAAATTCATGTTGGATATCGCATGTGCGATATGTTACATTTTACAGTGGTATATTGGATATCGCTTGAGCACGCAACTCACCGTTTGTCATACAGGCACAATGAGGATGCTAATAGTTCTCCCTGCACTAGCAATTAAAGGTATAGGGCGCCGTGTTAAAATGCTCTGGTTAAAAAGTTTAACCCTCAATTTGTAGTACCAGATGACTGTGAGCAATATGGTGGTGTTAAGTCTACACTTTTAACAGGATTTGGAAAGCTCACAATTTTCCGAAGTAACTTACAAGAAAATGGGACAACATTAGTAATAAAAGAATGTTGCAAGTTTTTTTTTATTTGATTATATATATATATATATATATATATATATATATATAGTATTGGGGCCGTAGTCGTATATTATGAAAGTTATTAACAGATCTGATTAAATGCATCTTGGCTTACATCAATGAGTCCTTAGATGCCCAGCCATTGTCACTACTTATTAACAGCAGGGGATCGTTATCCCATCAGTTAGTTCCTAATGTCAGCCTCACAAAAGTTCCAGTCCTGGAGAAAAAAGTTCTGCAGTGCCAAAACCATTATGCAGTTAGTTTGGAAACATTTCTTGATATACCTGAGTAATTTTAATTGAGCAAAGTACTAAGAGCTAATATAGCTCTATTATGTGTGATTAGCAACTTGGTAGCAGCTGTTTTTTTTATTCCTATATGTGCAGAGTCACGCTGTGGTTTTCCTTTCCTGCAGCAGAGGAACTTGCAAGATCCTTGTCCCACATATTGATTATATTCATACTCATGGAAAGTGTTTCTTATTTAGGAAGTTTCTACTCCTTTCTTGTTTGTGAATTTACACTGTTTATGTTATTTATTGTATTTATTGTATTTATTGAGTCGAAGGATAAGCATACAGCTGATCTTGTAGCTTTGAGTGAGCGGTTCTTTCAAACTTTTACCAGCCGCATTTGTAGCGGTTATATACGGACACTGGGACTCTGTTTGTATGCAGTGAGGACCTTTGTGCAACGGACCCTTTCGGCATTCACTGGGGATTTAAAGATCAATCCACCTGAGGGACGTGAGACCGGTAAAAGCCATCACTGCCAGTGAGGATTTTTTAAAGAGCCTGTACATACCTCATTTTGTTTGAGGGTAGTTCTTGTGAATAGACACCCTGCATGGGCTCACCGTTTATCAAATATTTGTGTGTGTTTTATGAATATAAAATTGATATATATATATCATAAACACATAATAACCATAGACAATCTAGAGATGTGCATGCAGAAATTTTGTAAAACAAATATCTGAATGAATGCACCAAAGAAAATTAAAAATACTTAAAAAATCGTCACCATTAATTTGTTTCCTTTAATTTTTTAAAATGTTTTGTCCTTGTGTGTATGTACAATTTTAATGATTTCTATTAAAGGTTAAATGTTATATTCAAGCTCTTAACTCCGCCCAGGAGTCTCATGTTATCTACCATTCTCAAAATTAAATAACAGGAATGTGAGTGCTAACCAGGTGTACATTAATATCAGTTTTTTACTGATTTGCCCTAGCCTAGCGTTAAGGTAACTGTTCTAGCTGCAGATGAACTTCTCAACTGTAGCTTTGAACATCTACATTAATTTTCATTAAAATGTAAAAACAAATTCAGTATTAATATTGTTTTAAACAGAACGAATACCAAATAGTGCAGCCAACAAATATTCGCTAAATTCGGTACGATAATTTCAGACGACTTGAAAACGTCTTGCCTCCAGAAGTCTAAAAAAACACTGACAGAGTCAGCACTTCTAGCACTACATGAGCATTACATGAATACATAATAACCATAGCCAAACAGTGATAGAGTCAGTACCTCTAGCACTACATGAGCGTTACATGAATACATAATAACCATAGACAAACAGTGATAGAGTCATTACCTCTAGCAGTACATGAGCGTTACATGAATACATAATAACCATAGACAAACAGTGATAGAGTCAGTACCTCTTGCAGTACATGAGCGTTACATGAATACATATTAACCATAGACAAACAGTGATAGAGTCAGTACCTCTGGCCGTACATGAGCGTTACATGAGCACATAATAACCATAGACAAACAGTGATAGAGTCAGTACCTCTTGCAGTACATGAGCGTTACATGAATACATATTAACCATAGACAAACAGTGATAGAGTCAGTACCTTTGGCAGTACATGAGCGTTACATGAATACATAATAACCATAGACAAACAGTGATAGAGTCAGTACCTCTGGCCGTACATGAGCATTACATGAATACATAATAACCATAGACAAACAGTGATAGAGTCAGTACCTTTGGCAGTACATGAGCGTTACATGAATACATAATAACCATAGACAAACAGTGATAGAGTCAGTACCTCTTGCAGTACATGAGCGTTACATGAATACATAATAACCATAGGCACACAGTTATAGAGTCAGTACCTCTGGCAGTACATGAGCGTTACATGAATACATAATAACCATAGGCACACAGTTATAGAGTCAGCACCTCTGGCAGTGCATGAGCGTTACATGAATACATAATAACCATAGGCACACAGTTATAGAGTCAGTACCTCTGGCAGTGCATGAGCGTTACACGAATACATAATATCCATAGACAAACAGTTATAGAGTCAGTACCTCTGGCAGTGCATGAGCGTTACATGAATACATAATAACAATAGGCAAACAGTTAGAGAGTCCGCACCTCTGGCAGTACATGAGTGTTACATGAGCACATAATAACCATTGACAAACAGTGAAAGAGTCAGTACCTCTGGCACTACATGAGCCAAACAGTTATAGAGTCAGTACCTCTAGCAGTACATGAGCGTTACATAAATACATAATAACAATGAACAAACAGTGATAAAGTCAGTACCTCTGGCAGCACATGAGCGTTACATGAGCACATAATAACCACAGACAAACAATGATAGAGTCAGCACCTCTGCAGTACGAGTGTTACATGAGCACATAATAAACATAGACAAACAGTAATAGAGTCCGTACCTCTGGCAGTACATGAGCGTTACATGAATACATAATAACCATAGACAAACAGTAATAGAATCAGTACATCAAGCAGTACATGAGCGTTACATAAATACATAATAACCATAGACAAACAGTGATATAGTCAGCACTTCTGGCAGTGCATGAGCGTTACATGAATACATAATAACCATAGACAAACAGTGATAAAGTCAGTACCTCTGGCAGTACATGAGCGTTACATGAATACATAATAACCATAGACAAACAGTGATAGAGTCAGTACCTCTGGCAGTACATGAGCGTTACATGAATACATAATAACCATAGACACAGTGATAGAGTCAGTACCTCTAACAGTATATGAGCATTACATGAATACATAATAACCATAGACAAACAGTGATAGAGTCAGTACCTCTGGCACTACATGAGCGTTACATAAGCAAATAATAACCATTGACAAACAGTGAAAGAGTCAGTACCTCTGGCACTACATGAGCCAAACAGTTATAGAGTCAGTACCTCCAGCAGTACATGAGCGTTACATAAATACATAATAACAATGAACAAACAGTGATAAAGTCAGTACCTCTGGCAGCACATGAGCGTTACATGAGCACATAATAACCACAGACAAACAATGATAGAGTCAGCACCTCTGCAGTACGAGTGTTACATGAGCACATAATAAACATAGACAAACAGTAATAGAGTCAGTACCTCTGGCAGTACATGAGCATTACATGAATACATAATAATAGACAATCTAGAGATGTGCATGCAGAAATTTTGTAAAACAAATATCTGAATGAATGCACCAAGAAAATTAAAAATACTTAAAAAATCGTCACCATTAATTTGTTTCCTTTAATTTTTTAAAATGTTTTGTCCTTGTGTGTATGTATAATTTTAATGATTTCTATTAAAGGTTAAATGTTACATTCAAGCTCTTAAACCCGCCCAGGAGTCTCATGTTATCTACCATTCTCAAACTTAAATAACAGGAATGTGAGTGCTAACCAGGTGTACATTAATATCAGTTTTTTACTGATTTGCCCTAGCCTAGCGTTAAGGTAACTGTTCTAGCTGCAGATGAACTTCTCAACTGTAGCTTTGAACATCTACATTAATTTTCATTAAAATGTAAAAACAAATTCAGTATTAATATTGTTTTAAACAGAACGAATACCAAATAGTGCAGCCAACAAATATTCGCTAAATTCGGTACGATAATTTCAGACGACTTGAAAACGTCTTGCCTCCAGAAGTCTAAAAAAACACTGACAGAGTCAGCACTTCTAGCACTACATGAGCATTACATGAATACATAATAACCATAGCCAAACAGTGATAGAGTCAGTACCTCTAGCACTACATGAGCGTTACATGAATACATAATAACCATAGACAAACAGTGATAGAGTCAGTACCTCTTGCAGTACATGAGCGTTACATGAATACATAATAACCATAGACAAACAGTGATAGAGTCAGTACCTCTGGCAGTACATGAGCGTTACATGAATACATAATAACCATAGACAAACAGTGATAGAGTCAGTACCTCTTGCAGTACATGAGCGTTACATGAATACATAATAACTATAGACAAACAGTGATAGAGTCAGTACCTCTGGCAGTACATGAGCGTTACATGATTGCATAATAACCATAGACAAACAGTGATAGAGTCATTACCTCTAGCAGTACATGAGCGTTACATGAATACATAATAACCATAGACAAACAGTGATAGAGTCATTACCTCTAGCACTACATGAGCGTTACATGAATACATATTAACCATAGACAAACAGTGATAGAGTCAGTACCTCTGGCCGTACATGAGCGTTACATGAGCACATAATAACCATAGACAAACAGTGATAGAGTCAGTACCTCTTGCAGTACATGAGCGTTACATGAATACATATTAACCATAGACAAACAGTGATAGAGTCAGTACCTTTGGCAGTACGTGAGCGTTACATGAATACATAATAACCATAGACAAACAGTGATAGAGTCAGTACCTCTGGCCGTACATGAGCATTACATGAATACATAATAACCATAGACAAACAGTGATACAGTCAGTACCTTTGGCAGTACATGAGCGTTACATGAATACATAATAACCATAGACAAACAGTGATAGAGTCAGTACCTCTGGCAGTACATGAGCGTTACATGAATACATAATAACCATAGGCACACAGTTATAGAGTCAGCACCTCTGGCAGTGCATGAGCGTTACATGAATACATAATAACCATAGGCACACAGTTACAGAGTCAGTACCTCTGGCAGTGCATGAGCGTTACATGAATACATAATATCCATAGACAAACAGTTATAGAGTCAGTACCTCTGGCAGTGCATGAGCGTTACATGAATACATAATAACAATAGGCAAACAGTTAGAGAGTCCGCACCTCTGGCAGTACATAAGTGTTACATGAGCACATAATAACCATTGACAAACAGTGAAAGAGTCAGTACCTCTGGCACTACATGAGCCAAACAGTTATAGAGTCAGTACCTCTAGCAGTACATGAGCGTTACATAAATACATAATAACAATGAACAAACAGTGATAAAGTCAGTACCTCTGGCAGCACATGAGCGTTACATGAGCACATAATAACCACAGACAAACAATGATAGAGTCAGCACCTCTGCAGTACGAGTGTTACATGAGCACATAATAAACATAGACAAACAGTAATAGAGTCCGTACCTCTGGCAGTACATGAGCGTTACATGAATACATAATAACCATAGACAAACAGTAATAGAATAAATACATCAAGCAGTACATGAGCGTTACATAAATACATAATAACCATAGACAAACAGTGATATAGTCAGCACTTCTGGCAGTGCATGAGCGTTACATGAATACATAATAACCATAGACTAACAGTGATAAAGTCAGTACCTCTGGCAGTACATGAGCGTTACATGAATACATAATAACCATAGACAAACAGTGATAGAGTCAGTACCTCTGGCAGTACATGAGCGTTACATGAATACATAATAACCATAGACAAACAGTGATAGAGTCAGTACCTCTAACAGTATATGAGCATTACATGAATACATAATAACCATAGACAAACAGTGATAGAGTCAGTACCTCTGGCACTACATGAGCGTTACATAAGCACATAATAACCATTGACAAACAGTGAAAGAGTCAGTACCTCTGGCACTACATGAGCCAAACAGTTATAGAGTCAGTACCTCTAGCAGTACATGAGAGTTACATAAATACATAATAACAATGAACAAACAGTGATAAAGTCAGTACCTCTGGCAGCACATGAGCGTTACATGAGCACATAATAACCACAGACAAACAATGATAGAGTCAGCACCTCTGCAGTACGAGTGTTACATGAGCACATAATAAACATAGACAAACAGTAATAGAGTCAGTACCTCTGGCAGTACATGAGCATTACATGAATACATAATAACCATAGACAAACAGTGATAGAGTCAGTACCTCTGGCACTACATGAGCGTTACATGAGCACATAATAACCATAGACAAACAGTGAAAGAGTCGGTACCTCTGGCACTACATGAGACAAACAGTGATAGAGTCAGTACCTCTAGCAGTACATGAGCATTACATAAATACATAAAAACAATGAACAAACAGTGATAAAGTCAGTACCTCTGGCAGTACATGAGCGTTACATGAATACATAATAACCATAGACAAACAGTGATAGAGTCAGTACCTCTGGCAGTACATGAGCGTTACATGAATACATAATAACCATAGACAAACAGTGATAGAGTCAGTACCTCTAACAGTAATTGAGCATTACATGAATACATAATAACCATAGACAAACAGTGATAGAGTCAGTACCTCTGGCACTACATGAGCGTTACATGAGCACATAATAACCATAGACAAACAGTGAAAGAGTCGGTACCTCTGGCACTACATGAGACAAACAGTGATAGAGTCAGTACCTCTAGCAGTACATGAGCATTACATAAATACATAAAAACAATGAACAAACAGTGCTAAAGTCAGTACCTCTGGCAGCACATGAGCACATAATAATCATAGACAAACAATGATAGAGTCAGCACCTCTGCAGTACGAGTGTTACATGAGCACATAATAACCATAGACAAACAGTGAAAGAGTCAGTACCTCTGGCACTACATGAGACAAACAGTGATAGAGTCAGTACCTCTAGCAGTACATGAGCATTACATAAATACATAAAAACAATGAACAAACAGTGATAAAGTCAGTACCTCTGGCAGCACATGAGCACATAATAATCATAGACAAACAATGATAGAGTCAGCACCTCTGCAGTACGAGTGTTACATGAGCACATAATAACCATAGACAAACAGTGAAAGAGTCAGTACCTCTGGCACTACATGAGACAAACAGTGATAGAGTCAGTACCTCTAGCAGTACATGAGCATTACATAAATACATAAAAACAATGAACAAACAGTGATAAAGTCAGTACCTCTGGCAGCACATGAGCACATAATAATCATAGACAAACAATGATAGAGTCAGCACCTCTGCAGTACGAGTGTTACATGAGCACATAATAAAACAAAATTTATGCTTACCTGATAAATTTATTTCTCTTGTGGTGTATCCAGTCCACGGATCATCCATTACTTGTGGGATATTCTCCTTCCCAACAGGAAGCTGCAAGAGGATCACCCACAGCAGAGCTGTCTATATAGCTCCTCCCCTAACTGCCACCCCCAGTCATTCGACCGAAGACAAGCAAGAGAAAGGAGAAACTATAGGGTGCAGTGGTGACTGTAGTTTAAAAATAAATAAAAAACACCTGCCTTAAAATGACAGGGTGGGCCGTGGACTGGATACACCACAAGAGAAATAAATTTATCAGGTAAGCATAAATTTTGTTTTCTCTTGTAAGGTGTATCCAGTTCACGGATCATCCATTACTTGTGGGATACCAATACCAAAGCTATAGGACACGGATGAAGGGAGGGACAAGGCAGGCGCTTAAACGGAAGGCACCACTGCCTGTAAGACCTTTCTCCCAAAAATAGCCTCCGAAGAAGCAAAAGTATCAAATTTGTAGAATTTAGAAAAAGTATGAAGCGAAGACCAAGTCGCCGCCTTACAAATCTGTTCAACAGAAGCCTCATTCTTGAAAGCCCATGTGGAAGCTACCGCTCTAGTAGAATGAGCTGTAATTCTTTCAGGAGGCTGCTGGCCAGCAGTCTCATAAGCTAAGCGGATTATACTTCGTAGCCAAAAAGAAAGAGAAGTTGCCGAAGCCTTTTGGCCTCTCCTCTGTCCAGAGTAGACAACAAACAATGCAGATGTTTGACGAAAATCTTTTGTAGCTTGTAAATAAAACTTTAAAGCACGAACCACGTCAAGATTGTGTAATAGACGTTCCTTCTTTGAAGAAGGATTAGGACACAGTGACGGAACAACAATCTCCTGATTGATATTCTTATTAGATACCACCTTAGGTAGAAAACCAGGTTTGGTACGTAACACTACCTTATCTGCATGGAAAACGAGATAAGGGGAATCACATTGTAAAGCAGATAACTCCGAAACTCTTCGAGCCGAGGAGATAGCTACTAAAAACAGAACTTTCCAAGATAAGAGCTTAATATCTATGGAATGCAAAGGTTCAAACAGAACCCCTTGAAGAACTTTAAGAACTAAATTTAAACTCCATGGCAGAGCAACAGGTTTAAACATAGGCCTGATTCTAACCAAAGCCTGACAAAACGCCTGAACATCTGGAACCTCAGACAGACGTTTGTGCAAAAGAATAGACAGAGCAGAAATCTGTCCCTTTAAGGAACTAGCTGACAAACCCTTCTCCAATCCTTCTTGGAGAAAGGATAATATCCTAGGAATCCTGACTTTACTCTTGGATTCACACCAATGAAGATATTTACTCCATATCTTATGATAGATTGTCCTGGTGACAGGCTTTTGCGCCTGTATTAAGGTATCAATCACCGACTCGGAGAAACCACGCTTTGATAAAATCAAGCGTTCAATCTCCAAGCAGTCAGACGCAGAGAAATTAGATTTGGATGGTTGAAAGGACCCTTAAGTAGAAGGTCCTGTCTCAGCGGCAGAGTCCATGGTGGAAAGGATGACATGTCCACCAGATCTGCATACCAAGTCCTGCGTGGCCACGCAGGTGCTATCAAAATCACCGAAGCTCTCTCCTGCTTGATCTTGGCAATCAGACGAGGGAGCAGAGGAAATGGTGGAAATACATAAGCCAGGTTGAAGGACCAAGGCGCTACTAGAGCATCTATCAGTGCTGCCTTGGGATCCCTGGACCTGGATCTGTAACAAGGAAGCTTGGCGTTCTGACGAGACGCCATGAGATCCAGTTCTGGTTTGCCCCAAATTTGAATCAACTGCGCAAATACCTCCAGATGGAGTTCCCACTCCCCTGGATGAAAAGTCTCTCGACTTAGAAAATCTGCCTCCCAGTTCTCTACTCCTAGGATATGGATAGCTGATAGAAGGCAAGAGTGAACCTCTGCCCATAGAATTATTTTTGAAACCTCCAACATTGCTAGGGAACTCCTTGTTCCCCCTTGATGGTTGATGTAGGCTACAGTCGTGATATTGTCCGACTGAAATCTGATGAACCTGACCGCAGCAAGCTGAGGCCAAGCCTGAAGAGCATTGAATATCGCTCTTAGTTCCAGAATGTTGATCGGAAGAAGTGCCTCCTCCTGAGTCCATGAGCCCTGAGCCTTCAGGGAGTTCCAGACTGCACCCCAGCCCAAAAGGCTGGCATCTGTCGTTACTATTGTCCAATCTGGCCTGCGGAAGGTCATACCCTTGGACAGGTGGACACGAGATAGCCACCAGAGAAGAGAATCCCTGGTCTCTTGATCCAGATTTAGTAGAGGGGACAAATCTGTGTAATCCCCATTCCACTGACTGAGCATGCAGAGTTGCAGCGGTCTGAGATGTAGGCGGGCAAACAGCACTATGTCCATTGCCGCTACCATTAAGCCGATTACTTCCATACACTGAGCCACTGAAGGGCGAGAAGTAGAATAAAGAACACGGCAGGAATTTAGAAGTTTTGACAACCTGGCCTCTGTCAGGTAAATCTTAATTTCTACAGAATCTATTAGAGTTCCTAGGAAGGAAACTCTTGTGAGAGGGGATAGAGAACTCTTTTCTTCGTTCACTTTCCACGCATGAGACCTCAGGAATGCCAGAACAATGTCCGTATGGGACCTGGCGATTTGAAAATTCGACGCCTGTATCAGAATGTCGTCTAGGTAAGGGGCTACTGCTATACCTTGCGGCCTTAGGACCGCCAGGAGTGACCCCAGAACCTTCGTAAAGATTCTTGGTGCCGTAGCTAACCCAAAGGGAAGAGCCACAAACTGGTAATGCCTGTCTAGGAAGGCGAACCTGAGAAACCGATGATGATCTCTGTGAATCGGAATATGAAGATAAGCGTCCTTTAAGTCCACGGTAGTCATATATTGACCCTCCTGGATCATAGGTAGGATGGTTCGAATAGTCTCCATCTTGAAGGATGGGACCCTGAGAAATTTGTTTAGGATCTTGAGATCTAAGATTGGTCTGAAGGTTCCCTATTTCTTGGGAACTACAAACAGATTTAAATAGAAGCCTTGCCCCTTTTCCTCCTTTGGAACCGGGTGGATCACTCCCATAACTAGGAGGTCTTGAACACAATGTAAGAATGCCTCTCTCTTTATCTGGTTTGCAGATAATTGTAAGAGATGAAATCTTCCTTTTGGGGAAGAAGCTTTGAAGTCCAGAAGATATCCCTGGGACACAATTTCCAATGCCCAGGGATCCTGGACATCTCTTGCCCAAGCCTGGGCGAAGAGAGAAAGTCTGCCCCCTACTAGATTCGTTACCGGATTGGGGGCTGATCTTTCATGCTGTCTTAGAGGCAGCAGCAGGTTTTTTGGCCTGCTTTCCTTTGTTCCAAGCCTGGTTAGGTCTCCAGACCGGCTTGGACTGGGCAAAATTTCCCTCTTGTTTTGTATTAGAGGAAGTTGAAGCTGCGCCAATCTTGAAGTTTCGAAAGGCACGAAAATTAGTCTGTTTGGTCCTTAATTTGTTGGACCTATCCTGAGGAAGGGCGTGACCTTTTCCTCCAGTAATATCAGAAATGATCTCCTTCAGTCCAGGCCCGAATAGGGTCTGCCCCTTGAAGGTAATGTTGAGAAGCTTAGACTTTGAAGTAACGTCAGCTGACCAGGATTTAAGCCATAACGCCCTACGAGCCTGAATAGCAAAACCTGAGTTCTTAGCCGTTAGTTTGGTTAAATGAACAACGGCGTCATAAACAAATGAATTGGCTAGCTTAAGAGCTTTAAGCTTGTCAAGGATATCATCCAATGGGGTTTCTACCTGTAGAGCCTCTTCTAGAGACTCAAACCAGAAGGCCGCAGCAGCAGTGACAGGGGCAATGCATGCAAGGGGCTGGAAAATAAAACCTTGTTGAATAAACATTTTCTTAAGGTAACCCTCTAATTTTTTATCCATTGGATCTAGAAAAGCACAACTGTCCTCAACGGGTATAGTTGTACGCTTAGCTAGGGTAGAGACTGCTCCCTCCACCTTAGGGACCGTTTGCCACAAGTCTCGTGTAGCGGCATCTATGGGAAACATCTTTTTAAAAACAGGAGGGGGAGAGAACGGAACACCTGGTCTATCCCATTCCTTAGTAATAATTTCTGAAAACCTCTTAGGTATTGGAAAAACATCAGTGTAAACAGGCACTGCATAGTATTTATCCAATCTACACAATTTCTCTGGGACTATAATGGCGTCACAGTCATCCAGAGTTGCTAAAACCTCCCTGAGCAACACACGGAGGTGTTCAAGCTTAAATTTAAATGTAGACATCAGGTTGAAGTGTCTTCCCTGAGTCAGAAAAATCACCCACAGATAGAAGCTCTCCTGCCTCAGCTTCTGCACATTGTGAGGGTATATCAGACATAGCTACTAAAGTGTCAGAGAGCTCTGTATTTTTCTTAGCCCCAGAGCTGTCTCGCTTTCCTTGTAACCCTGGCAGTTTGGACAATACCGCTGTAAGGGTATGATCCATAACTGCCGCCATGTCTTGTAAGGTAAACACTATGGGCGCGCTAGATGTACTTGGCGTCCCTTGAGCGGGAGTTATAGGTTCTGACACGTGGGGAGAGTTAGTCGGCATAACTTCCCCCTTGTCAATTTCCTCTGGTGATAAATCTTTTAAAGCCAGAATATGGTCTTTATAAGATCAGTGCATTTGGTACACATTCTAAGAGGGGGTTCCACAATGGCTTCTAAACATAATGAACAAGGAGTTTCCTCTATATCAGACATGTTTAACAGACTAGTAATGAGACCAGCAAGCTTTGAAAACACTTTAATTAATGTGAAAAAGCAGAATATAAAAAACGGTACTGTGCCTTTAAGGGAAAAAAACAAACACAAAAACTGCAAAACAGTGAAAAAAGCAGTTAACTCTATGAAATTTTTACAGTATATATACTAGACTAAAATAGCATTGCACCCACTTGCAAATGGATGATTAACCCCTCAGGCTCAAAAACGAAGCAAAAAAATGGTAAAAAAACGTTATAACAGTCACAAGCAAACTGCCACAGCTCTACTGTGGCTCCTACCTTCCCATAAAACGACTTTTGTAGTCACAAAAACCCTTTACAGAGGTCCAATATGTCAGGGGACTCCTTTAGGGAAGCTGGATGTCTCAGAATGTAAAAACAACTGCGCAATTAGAGCGTGAAAATAGGCCCCTCCCACCATGCACTCAAAGTCAGAGGGCCTTAAAAACTACTCCTAAGAGTAAAATAACAGCCATGTGGAAAACTAGGCCCCAAATAAATATTTATCATCCTTAGTAAAAAACGTTTTTTTATAAATCCTGAAAACGTTTAACATATTAAGCCATAAGAGCAAGTAACATGAATATTACCCTTTACTGCAAGCATGATGCCAGTCGTTTATTAAATCACTGCAATGAGGCTTACCTTAAATATATCAGGCACTGTCAGCATTTTCTAGACTTCTTATCATCTCTCTAGAAAAAAATATACTGAACATACCTCAGGGCAGTTAATTCTGCCGGCCGTTCCCCCAGCTGAAGTTTTCCCATACTCTTCAGTTATGTGTGAGAACAGCAGTGGATCTTAGTTACAACCTGCTAAGATCATCAAAAACCTCAGGCAAAACTCTTCTTCTAATTTCTGCCTGAGGTAAAAACTTCCCTTGTTGAGAGCTGCAAGAGAATGACTAGGGGTGGCAGTTAGGGGAGGAGCTATATAGACAGCTCTGCTGTGGGTGATCCTCTTGCAGCTTCCTGTTGGGAAGGAGAATATCCCACAAGTAATGGATGATCCGTGGACTGGATACACCTTACAAGAGAAACATAGACAAACCGTAATAGAGTAAGTACCTCTTGAAGTACATGAGCGTTACATGAATACATAATAACCATAAACAAACAGTAATAGAGTCATGTATGATCAAAGAGAGAAAAAGAGGCGCCTCATGGGACAGTATCATACCAACCAGGAATGTCACACAATGAGACGACACGTAATGTGATATACTCACAAGGATAGCGGCATATGAGGATGCCTAGTAGAGCGGGACGGGACTTTAGGTCGCCCGACAGACAAACACTGCAGTGCGTGGAGACGTCAGGTCACGGGGCCCGTTCAGCCAATCACCGGCCACAGACCATCGGCATCAGACGTGAAAGCTGTTCCGGGAGTAGCCAAAGACAGGTTGCCACGTCCGTCCAGTGCTCGGTCCCGGGGGAGACAATTCCAAACCGCTTGCTGCAGGGATCCGGCCGTGCCGCTCTCTCCCCTCTTCGAGTCACTCGCTGCCTATGGCTACGTCCGTGAGCGTGTGCCTGTGTGGAACATGTGACGTCACTTTCCTGTCACCGCTCCGTAATTCTTCTGTGGTGGCCCAAGGGGTACAGGCTTGAGAGTATACACTGGAGACTCCTTGTTGCCACGTCCGTCCGGTGCTCGGTCCTGGGGGAGACAATTCCAAACCGCTTGCTGCAGGGATCCGGCCGTGCCGCTCTCTCCCCTCTTCGAGTCACTCGCTGCCTGTGGCTACGTCCGTGAGCGTGTGCCTGTGTGGAACGTGTGACGTCACTTTCCTGTCACCGCTCCGTAATTCTTCCGTGGTGGCCCAAGGGGTACAGGCTTGAGAGTATACACTGGAGACTCCTTGCTGGTTCAGGAAAGTTTGAAGAAGAAAGAGTCAGGAGTCCCGGTGTCCTTTATAGGTCCTGACTGCAGTGGATCCGGCCCTCTTTTGTTCCTGGTTCCAGACTTCAAGGAAGCTTTCTTCTGTGGAGATGGAGCGTGCTAAGAGGAAGTCTGTGCCGCCAAAGCGTTACAGTGAAGGGGTGAAGGAGGTTCCAGGCATGCAGGGAGCACTCTAATTGCCTGGCTTGTAGTCTTCTTATCTTGGCACCAGGTGAAGTGACAGGTAGAAGGTCTGGCAGCCAGAGGTAATGAGTAAGGCAAGCAGAGAGTAGTCAAATATCCAGGAAGAGATCAGCAGCAAACAGTAGAATACCAGAAGTAGCACAACCAGGATACAGAGAACATTGGTATGGTTCTCTGTATCCTGGTTGCGCTACTTCTGGTATTCTACTGTTTGCTGCTGATCTCTTCCTGGATATTTGACTACTCTCTGCTTGCCTCCTACTCTTTTGGCTCCTTTTGGTTCCTTTGCTGACCATCCGGTATACTGATCTTTGGCCTGTCTCTGCCTAAAGATTCTACCTCACTCTGTGCCAGTCTGTTGCTGATTTGGACTGCTGACTACTCCTTTGTGTTTGTGCCCTCCTCTGCCTACTTGCTGCAAGTTTTTCTGGGAACCTCCTTGCCTCTGGGTCCCTTACTTATTACCTCTGGCTGCCAGACCTTCTACCTGTCACTTCACCTGGTGCCAAGATAAGAAGACTACAAGCCAGGCAATTAGAGTGCTCCCCGCATGCCTGGAACCTCCATCACCCCTTCACTGTAACGCTTTGGCGGCACAGACTTCCTCTTAGCACGCTCCATCTCCACAGAAGAAAGCTTCCTTGAAGTCTGGAACCAGGAACAAAAGAGGGCCGGATCCACTGCAGTCAGGACCTATAAAGGACACCGGGACTCCTGACTCTTTCTTCTTCAAACTTTCCTGAACCAGCAAGGAGTCTCCAGTGTATACTCTCAAGCCTGTACCCCTTGGGCCACCACGGAAAAATTAAGGAGCGGTGACAGGAAAGTGACGTCACACGTTCCACACAGGCACACGCTCACGGACGTAGCCACAGGCAGCGAGTGACTCGAAGAGGGGAGAGAGCGGCACGGCCGGATCCCTGCAGCAAGCGGTTTGGAATTGTCTCCCCCAGGACCGAGCACCGGACGAACGTGGCAACAAGGAGTCTCCAGTGTATACTCTCAAGCCTGTACCCCTTGGGCCACCACAGAAGAATTACGGAGCGGTGACAGGAAAGTGACGTCACATGTTCCACACAGGCACACGCTCACGGACGTAGCCACAGGCAGCGAGTGATTCGAAGAGGGGAGAGAGCGGCACGGCCGGATCCCTGCAGCAAGCGGTTTGGAATTGTCTCCCCCAGGACCGAGCACCGGACGGACGTGGCAACCTGTCTTTGGCTACTCCCGGAACAGTTTTCACGTCTGATGCCGATGGTCTGTGGCCGCTGATTGGCTGAACGGGCCCCGTGACCTGACGTCTCCACGCACTGCAGTGTTTGTCTGTCAGGCGACCTAAAGTCCCGTCCCGCTCTACTAGGCATCCTCATATGCCGCTATCCTTGTGAGTATATCACATTACGTGTCGTCTCATTGTGTGACATTCCTGGTTGGTACGATACTGTCCCATGAGGCGCCTCTTTTTCTCTCTTTGATCATACAGGTATCCACCATTACTATACAAGAGTGCTGCCTGCTTCTCTGGAAGACTCTGGGAACATCCATTATTTGAACGCCGATCTGAACTTTGCGCACCTCATATAGAGACTGTTTCTACTCTATACTTATTGAAGTAATAGAGTCAGTACAGCTAGCAGTCTATGAGTGTTACATGAATAGATAATAACCATAGACAAACAGTGATAGAGTTAGCACTTCTGGCACTACATGAGCGTTACATGAATACATAATAACAATAGACAAACAGTGATAGAGTCAGTACCGCTAACAATATATGAGCATTACATGAATACATTATAACCATAGACAAACAGTGATAGAGTCAGTACCTCTTGCAATACATGAGCGTTACATGACTACATAATTACCATAGACAGTGATAGACTCAGTACCTCTAACAGTATATGAGCGTTACATGAATACATAATAACCATAGACAAAGAGAGATAGAGTCAGTACCTCTGCCAGTACATGAGCGTTACATGAATACATAATAACCATAGACAAACAGTGATAGACTCAGTACCTCTGGCAGTACATGAGCGTTACATGAATACATAATATCCATAGACAAACAGTGATAGAGTCAGCACCTCTAGCAGTACATGAGCGCTACATGAATAAATAATAAAGATAGACAGTGAAAGAGTCAGTACCTCTAGCAGTAAATGAGCGTTACATGAATACATAATAACCATAACCAAATAGTTATAGACTCAGTACCTCTTGCAGTACATGAGTTTTACATGAATACATAACAATAGACAAAACAGAATTGAGTCACTACCTCTGGCAGTACATGAGCGTTACATGAGTACATAATAACTAAGCCAAACAGTGTTAGAGTCAGTACCTCTAGCAGTACATGAGCGTTACATGAATACATAATAACTAAGCCAAACAGTGTTAGAGTCAGTACCTCTAGCAGTACATGAGCGTTACATGAATACATATTAACCATAGACAAACAGTGATAGAGTCAGTACCTCTGCCAGTACATGAGCATTACATGAATACATATTAACCATAGACAAACAGTGATAGAGTCAGTACCTCTAGCAGTACATGAGCGTTACATGAATACATAATAACCATAGACAAACACTGATAGAGTCAGTACCTCTGGCAATACATGAGCGTTACATGAATACATAATAACTAAGCCAAACAGTGATAGAGTCAGTACCTCTAGCAGTACATGAGCGTTACATGAATACATATTAACCATAGGTAACAGTGATAGAGTCAGTACCTCTAGCAGTACATGAGCGTTACATGAATACATATTAACCATAGGTAAAGGTGATAGAGTCAGTACCTCTAGCAGTACATGAGCGTTACATGAATACATATTAACCATAGACAAACAGTGATAGAGTCAGTACCTCTAGCAATATATGAGCGTTACATGAATACATAAAAACCAAAGACAAACAGTGATAGAGTCAGTACCTCTGGCAGCACATGAGCGTTACATGAGCACATAATAACCATAGACAAACAATGATAGAGTCAGCACCTCTTCAGTACGAGTGTTACATGAGCACATAATAACCATAGACAAACAGTAATAGAGTCAGTACATCTAGCAGTCTATCGGCTAGATTTAGAGTTCTGCGGCCAAAGGGGTGCGTCAGCTAAGCATTCTTTTTTTCCCCCGCACCTTTTAAATACCGCTGGTATTTAGAGTTCACAGAAGGGCTGCGTTAGGCTCCAAAAAGGGAGCGTAGAGGCATATTTACCGCCACTGCAACTCTAAATACCAGCGGTGCTTACGGACGCGGCCAGCTTCAAAAACGTGCTCGTGCACGATTCCCCCATAGGAAACAATGGGGCAGTTCATTGTGTGACATTCCTGGTTGGTACGATACTGTCCCATGAGGCGCCTCTTTTTCTCTCTTTGATCATACAGGTATCCACCATTACTATACAAGAGTGCTGCCTGCTTCTCTGGAAGACTCTGGGAACATCCATTATTTGAACGCCGATCTGAACTTTGCGCACCTCATATAGAGACTGTTTCTACTCTATACTTATTGTAGTAATAGAGTCAGTACAGCTAGCAGTCTATGAGTGTTACATGAATAGATAATAACCGTAGACAAACAGTGATAGAGTTAGCACTTCTGGCACTACATGAGCGCTACATGAATACATAATAACAATAGACAAACAGTGATAGAGTCAGTACCGCTAACAATATATGAGCATTACATGAATACATTATAACCATAGACAAACAGTGATAGAGTCAGTACCTCTTGCAATACATGAGCGTTACATGACTACATAATTACCATAGACAGTGATAGACTCAGTACCTCTAACAGTATATGAGCGTTACATGAATACATAATAACCATAGACAAAGAGAGATAGAGTCAGTACCTCTGCCAGTACATGAGCGTTACATGAATACATAATAACCATAGACAAACAGTGATAGACTCAGTACCTCTGGCAGTACATGAGCGTTACATGAATACATAATATCCATAGACAAACAGTTATAGAGTCAGCACCTCTAGCAGTACATGAGCGCTACATGAATAAATAATAAAGATAGACAGTGAAAGAGTCAGTACCTCTAGCAGTAAATGAGCGTTACATGAATACATAATAACCATAACCAAATAGTTATAGACTCAGTACCTCTTGCAGTACATGAGTTTTACATGAATACATAACAATAGACAAAACAGAATTGAGTCACTACCTCTGGCAGTACATGAGCGTTACATGAGTACATAATAACTAAGCCAAACAGTGTTAGAGTTAGTACCTCTAGCAGTACATGAGCGTTACATGAATACATAATAACTAAGCCAAACAGTGTTAGAGTCAGTACCTCTAGCAGTACATGAGCGTTACATGAATACATATTAACCATAGACAAACAGTGATAGAGTCAGTACCTCTGCCAGTACATGAGCGTTACATGAATACATATTAACCATAGACAAACAGTGATAGAGTCAGTACCTCTAGCAGTACATGAGCGTTACATGAATACATAATAACCATAGACAAACACTGATAGAGTCAGTACCTCTGGCAATACATGAGCGTTACATGAATACATAATAACTAAGCCAAACAGTGATAGAGTCAGTACCTCTAGCAGTACATGAGCGTTACATGAATACATATTAACCATAGGTAACAGTGATAGAGTCAGTACCTCTAGCAGTACATGAGCGTTACATGAATACATATTAACCATAGGTAACAGTGATAGAGTCAGTACCTCTAGCAGTACATGAGCGTTACATGAATACATATTAACCATAGACAAACAGTGATAGAGTCAGTACCTCTAGCAATATATGAGCGTTACATGAATACATAAAAACCAAAGACAAACAGTGATAGAGTCAGTACCTCTGGCAGCACATGAGCGTTACATGAGCACATAATAACCATAGACAAACAATGATAGAGTCAGCACCTCTTCAGTACGAGTGTTACATGAGCACATAATAACCATAGACAAACAGTAATAGAGTCAGTACATCTAGCAGTCTATCGGCTAGATTTAGAGTTCTGCGGCCAAAGGGGTGCGTCAGCTACGCATGCTTTTTTTCCCCCGCACCTTTTAAATACCGCTGGTATTTAGAGTTCACAGAAGGGCTGCGTTAGGCTCCAAAAAGGGAGCGTAGAGGCATATTTACCGCCACTGCAACTCTAAATACCAGCGGTGCTTACGGACGCGGCCAGCTTCAAAAACGTGCTCGTGCACGATTCCCCCATAGGAAACAATGGGGCAGTTTGAGCTGAAAAAAAACCTAACACCTGCAAAAAAGCAGCGTTCAGCTCCTAACGCAGCCCCATTGTTTCCTATGGGGAAACACTTCCTAAGTCTGAACCTAACACCCTAACATGTACACCAAGTCTAAACACCCCTAACCTTACACTTATTAACCCCTAATCTGCCTCCCCCGCTATCGCTGACCCCTGCATATTTTTTTAACCCCTAATCTGCCGCTCCGTACACCGCCGCAACCTACATTATAGCTATGCACCCCTAATCTGCTGCCCCTAACACCGCCGACCCCTATATTATATTTATTAACCCCTAATCTGCCCCCCACAACGTCGCCGCCAGCTACCTACAATAATTAACCCCTAATCTGCCGACCGGTCGACAGATTAGGGGTTAATTATTGTAGGTAGGTGGCGGCGACGTTTTGGGGGGCAGATTAGGGGTTAATAAATACAATATAGGGGTCGGCGGTGTTAGGGGCAGCAGATTAGGGGTACATAGGGATAATGTAGGTGGCGGCGGCTTACGGTCGGCAGATTAGGGGTTAAAAAAAATTAATAGAGTGGCGGCGATGTGGGGGGACCTCGGTTTAGGGGTACATAGGTAGTTTATGGGTGTTAGTGTACTTTAGAGCACAGTAGATAAGAGGTTTATGAACCGGCGTTAGCCCAGAAAGCTCTTAACTCCTGGCTTTTTTCTGCGGCTGGAGTTTTGTCGTTAGATTTCTAACGCTCACTTCAGCCAAGACTCTAAATACCGGCGTTAGAAAGATCCCATTGAAAAGATAGGATACGCAAATGGCGTAGGGGGATCTGCGGTATGGAAAAGTCGCGGCTGCAAAGTGAGCGTTAGACCTTTACCTACACGACTCTAAATACCAGCGGTAGCCCAAAACCAGCGTTAGGAGCCTCTAACGCTGGTTTTGACAGCTAACGCAGAACTCTAAATCTAGGCGTATGAGTGTTACATGAATACATAATAACCATAGACAAACAGTGATATAGTCAGCACTTCTAGCACTACATGAGCGTTACATGAATACATAATAACCATAGACAAACAGTGATAGAGTCAGTACCTCTAACAGTATATGAGCGTTACATGACTACATAATAACCATAGACAAACAGTGATAGAGTCAGTACCTCTAACCGTATATGAGCGTTACATGAATACATAATAACCATAGACAAACAGTGATAGAGTCAGTACCTCTGGCAGTACATGAGTGTTACATGAGCACATAATAACCACTGACAAACAGTGAAAGAGTCAGTACCTCTGGCACTACATGAGAGAAACAGTGATGGAGTCAGTACCTCTAGCAGTACATGAGCGTTACATAAATACATAAAACCAATGAACAAACAGTGATAAAGTCAGTACCTCTGGCAGCACATGAGCACATAATAATCATAGACAAACAATGATAGAGTCAGCACCTCTGCAGTACGAGTGTTACATGAGCATATAATAAACATAGACAAACAGTAATAGAGTCAGTACCTCTGGCAGTACATGAGCGTTACATGAATACATAATAACCATAAACAAACAGTAACAGAGTCAGTACATCTAGCAGTCTATGAGTGTTACATGAATACATAATAACCATAGACAAACAGTGATAGAGTCAGTACCTCTTGCAATACATGAGGTTTACATGACTACATAATAACCATAGACAAACAGTGATAGACTCAGTACCTCTAACAGTATATGAGCGTTACATGAATACATAAAAACCATAGACAAACAGTGATAGAGTCAGTACCTCTGCCAGTACATGAGCATTACATGAATACATAATAACTATAGGCTAACAGTGATAGAGTCAGTACCTCTTGCAGTACATGAACATTACATGAATACATAATAACCATAGACAAACCGTGATAGAGTCAGTACCTCTGGCAGCAGATGAGCATTACATGAGCACATAATAAAAAAGAAAATAGAGAGACGCACTCACTGACACAGAACAATAGCTAGAAAAACGTCCATGCTTGTCCACAAGGCCAGTGCCACTCAGGGTGCAATCTCTTTTTGCACACTATGCCTTTTCACAGAGAAAATATATCCTGTAGTATATCAGTCTGATCCTCCCCAATGACAGTCCAGCACTGAAATACCAGGCAATTCTTCTTTGAACAAGACAAAGAACAAACTCCAGACGTTCGTTTCGGCCTCTCTTGGGCCTCGTCAATGAGGTGCAGTTGCATATCTCTAGGGCATGTGTGCAAGGAGTCCATATCTGGTTTCCCACAAGGGAGGCTGTAACGTACGTCTGGGGTTTGTTGTTTTGTCTTGTTCAGAGAAGAATTGCCTGGTATTTCGGCGCTGGACTGTCATTGGGCAGGATCAGACTGATATACTACAGGATATGTTTTCTCTGTGAAAAGGCATGATGTGCAAAAAGAGACTGCACCCTGAGTGGCACTGGCCTTGTGGACAAGCACAGAAGTTTTTCTAGCTTTTGTTCTGTCTCAGTGAGTGCGTCTCTCAGTTCTCTTGTTTTTATGTAATGTATTCTTAGGCCTCCCTAAGAGTAAAAGGGGGAAACCAGATATGGACTCCTTGCACACATGCTCTAAAGATATGCAACTGCACCTCACTGACGAGGCCCAAGGGAGGCCGAAACGTACGTCTGGGGTTTGTTGTTTTGTCTTGTTCAGAGAAGAATTGCCTGGTATTTCGGCGCTGGACTGTCATTGGGCAGGATCAGACTGATATACTACAGGATATGTTTTCTCTGTGAAAAGGCATGATGTGCAAAAAGAGACTGCACCCTGAGTGCCACTGGCCTTCTGGACAAGCAGTTTTTCTAGCTTTTGTTCTGTCTCAGTCAGTGCATCTCTCAGTTCTCTTGTTTTTATGAGCACATAATAACCATAGACAAACAGTTATAGTCAGTACCTGTATCAGCACATGAGCGTTGCATGAATAAATAATAAAGATAGACAGTGAAAGAGTCAGTACCTCAGGCAGTACATGAGCGTTACATGAATACACAATAACCATAGACAAACAGTGATAGAGTCAGTACCTCTAGCAGTCTATGAGCGTTACATGAATACATAATAACCATAGACAAACAGTGATAGAGTCAGTACCTCTAGCAGTACAAGAGCGTTACATGAATACATAATAACCATAGACAAACAGTGATAGAGTCAGTATCTCTGGCACTACATTAACGTTACATGAATACATAATAACCATAGACAAATAGTGATAGAGTCAGTAAATCTTACCGTACATGAGAGTTACATGAATACATAATAATAACCATAGACAAACAGTGATAGAGTCAGTACCACTTGCAGTACATGAGCGTTACATGAATACATAATAACCATAGACAAACAGTGATAGAGTAAGTATCTCTGGCACTACATTAACGTTACATGAGCACATAATAACCATAGACAAACAGTGATAGAGTCAGTACCTCTAGAAGTACATGAGTGTTACATGAAAACATAATAACCATAGACAAAAAGTGATAGAGTCAGTACCTCTTGCAGTACATGAGTGTGACATGAATACAAAATAACCATAGACAAACAGTGATAGAGTCAGTACCTCTAGAAGTACATGAGTGTTACATGAATACATAATAACCATAGATAAACAGTGTTAGAGTCAGTACCTCTTGCAGTACATGAGCGTTACATGAATACATAATAACCATAGACAAACAGAGATAAATTCAGTACCTCTGGCAGTACATGAGATTTAAATGAATACATAATTAGGATAGACAGTGATAGAGTCAGAACTTCTGGCAGTACATGAGCGTTACATGAGCACATAATAACCATAAACAAACAGTGATAGAGTCAGTGCCTCTGGCATTACATGAGCGTTACATGAATACATAATAACCATAGACAAACAGTGATAGAGTCAGTACCTCTTACAGTACATGAGTGTTACATGAATACATAATAACCATAGACAAACAGTGATAGGGTCAGTACCTCTTGCAGTACATGAGTGTTACATGAATACATAATAACCATAGACAAACAGAAATAGAGTCAGTACCTCTTGCAGTACATGAGTGTTACATGAATACATAATAACCATAGACAAACAGTGATAGGGTCAGTACCTCTGGCAGTACATGAGCGTTACATGAATACATAATAACCATAGACAAAGAGAGATAGAGTCAGTACCTCTGCCAGTACATGAGTGTTACATGACTGCATAATAACCATAGACAAACAGTAATAGAGTCAGTACCTCTCGCAGTACATGAGCGTTACATGAGCACATAATAACTATAGACAAACACTGATAGAGTCAGTACATGAGCATTACATGAATACATAATAACCATAGATAAACAGTGATAGAGTCAGTACCTCTGGCAGTACATGAGCATTACATGAATACATAATAACCATAGACAAACAGTGATAGAGTCAGTACCTCTAGCAATACATGAGCGTTACATGCATACATAATAACCATAGACAAACAGTGATAGAGTCAGTACCTCTAGCAGTACATGAGCGTGACATGAATACATAACAACCATAGACAAACAGTGATAGAGTCAGTACCTGTAGCAGTACATGAGCGTTACATGAATACATAATACCCATAGACAAACAGTGATAGACTCAGTACCTCTAGCAGTACATGAGCGTGACATGAATACATAACAACCATAGACAAACAGTGATAGAGTCAGTACCTCTAGCAGTACATGAGCATTACATGAATACATAACAACCATAGACAAACAGTGATAGAGTCAGTACCTGTAGCAGTACATGAGCGTTACATGAATACATAATACCCATAGACAAACAGTGATAGACTCAGTACCTCTGGCAGTACATGAGCGTTACATGAATACATAATTAGGATAGACAGTGATAGAGTCAGCACTTCTGGCAGTACATGAGCGTTACATGAGCACATAATAACCTTAGATAAACAGTGATAGGGTCAGTACCTCTGCCAGTACATGAGCATTACATGAATACATAATAACCATAGACAAAATGTGATAGAGTCAGTACCTCTGGCAGTACATGAGCGTTACATGAATACATAATAACCATAGACAAACAGTTATAGAATCAGTACCTCTGGCAGTACATGAGCACATAATAACTATAAACAAACAGTGATAGAGTCAGTACCTCTCGCAGTACATGAACATTACATGAATACATAATAACCATAGATAAACAGTGATAGAGTCAGTACCTCTTGCAGTACATGAGCGTTACATGAATACATAATAACCATAGACAAACAGAGATAAATTCAGTACCTCTGGCAGTACATGAGATTTAAATGAATACATAATTAGGATAGACAGTGATAGAGTCAGAACTTCTGGCAGTACATGAGCGTTACATGAGCACATAATAACCATAAACAAACAGTGATAGAGTCAGTGCCTCTGGCATTACATGAGCGTTACATGAATACATAATAACCATAGACAAACAGTGATAGAGTCAGTACCTCTTACAGTACATGAGCATTAAATGAGCACATAATAACCATAGACAAACAGAAATAGAGTCAGTACCTCTTGCAGTACATGAGCCTTACATGAATACATAATAACCATAGACAAACAGTGATAGAGTCAGAACCTCTGGCAGTACATGAGCGTTACATGAATACATAATAACCATAGACAAAGAGAGATAGAGTCAGTACCTCTGCCAGTACATGAGTGTTACATGACTGCATAATAACCATAGACAAACAGTAATAGAGTCAGTACCTCTCGCAGTACATGAGAGTTACATGAGCACATAATAACTATAGACAAACACTGATAGAGTCAGTACATGAGCATTACATGAATACATAATAACCATAGACAAACAGTGATAGAGTCAGTACCTCTGGCAGTACATGAGCATTACATGAATACATAATAACCATAGACAAACAGTGATAGAGTCAGAACCTCTGGCAGTACATAAGCATTACATGAATACATAATAACCATAGACAAACAGTGATAGAGTCAGTACCTCTAGCAGTACATGAGCATTACATGAATACATAATAACCATAGACAAACAGTGATAGAGTCAGTACCTCTAGCAATACATGAGCGTTACATGCATACATAATAACCATAGACAAACAGTGATAGAGTCAGTACCTCTAGCAGTACATGAGCGTGACATGAATACATAACAACCATAGATAAACAGTGATAGAGTCAGTACCTGTAGCAGTACATGAGCGTTACATGAATACATAATACCCATAGACAAACAGTGATAGACTCAGTACCTCTAGCAGTACATGAGCGTGACATGAATACATAACAACCATAGACAAACAGTGATAGAGTCAGTACCTCTAGCAGTACATGAGCATTACATGAATACATAATAACCATAGACAAACAGTGATAGAGTCAGTACCTCTAGCAATACATGAGCGTTACATGCATACATAATAACCATAGACAAACAGTGATAGAGTCAGTACCTCTAGCAGTACATGAGCGTGACATGAATACATAACAACCATAGACAAACAGTGATAGAGTCAGTACCTGTAGCAGTACATGAGCGTTACATGAATACATAATACCCATAGACAAACAGTGATAGACTCAGTACCTCTAGCAGTACATGAGCGTGACATGAATACATAACAACCATAGACAAACAGTGATAGAGTCAGTACCTCTACCAATATATGAGCGTTACATGAATACATAATAACCATAGACAAACAGTGATAGAGTCAGTACCTCTGGCAGTACATGAGCATTACATGAATACATAATAACCATAGACAAACAGTGATAGAGTCAGTACCTCTTGCAGTACATGAGTGTTACATGAATACATAATAACCATAGACAAACAGTGATATTGTCAGTACCTCTGGCAGTACATGAGCGTTACATGAATACATAATAACCATAGACAAACAGTGATAGAGTCAGTACCTCTGGCAGTACATGAGCATTACATGAATACATAATAACCATAGACAAACAGTGATAGAGTCAGTACCTCTGGCAGTACATGAGCGTTACATGAATACATAATTAGGATAGACAGTGATAGAGTCAGCACTTCTGGCAGTACATGAGCGTTACATGAGCAGATAATAACCTTAGATAAACAGTGATAGGGTCAGTACCTCTGCCAGTACATGAGCATTACATGAATACATAATAACCATAGACAAAATGTGATAGAGTCAGTACCTCTGGCAGTACATGAGCGTTACATGAATACATAATAACTATAGACAAACAGTGATAGAGTCAGTACCTCTGGCAGTACATGAGCGTTACATGAATACATAATAACCATAGACAAACAGTTATAGAATCAGTACCTCTGGCAGTACATGAGCACATAATAACTATAGACAAACAGTGATAGAGTCAGTACCTCTCGCAGTACATGAACATTACATGAATACATAATAACCATAGATAAACAGTGATAGAATCAGTACCTCTTGCAGTACATGAGCGTTACATGAATACATAATAACCATAGACAAACCGTGATAGAGTCAGTACCTCTGGCAGCAGACGAGCGTTACATGAACAAAAAATAACCATAGACAAGCAGTGATAGAGTCAGTACGTCTGGCAGTACATGAGCATTACATGAGCACATAATAACCATAGACAAACAGTGATAGAGTCAGTACCTCTTGCAGTACATGAGCGTTACATGAATACATAATAACCATAGACAAACAGTGATAGAGTTAGTACCTCTACCAATATATTATTGTTACATGAATACATAATAACCATAGACAAACAGTGATAGAGTCAGTACCTCTGACAGTACATGAGTGTAACATGAATACATAATAACCATAGACAAACAGTGATAGAGTCAGTACCTCTCGCAGTACATGAGCGTTACATGAGCACATAATAACTATAGACAAACACTTATAGAGTCAGTACGTCTGGCAGTACATGAGCGTTACATGAATACATAATAACCATAGACAAAATGTGATAGAGTCAGTACCTCTGGCAGTACATGAGCGTTACATGAATACATAATAACCATAGACAAAATGTGATAGAGTCAGTACCTCTGGCAGTACATGAGCGTTACATGAATACATAATAACCATAGACAAACAGTGATAGAGTCAGTACCTCTCGCAGTACATGAGCGTTACATGAGCACATAATAACTATAGACAAACACTTATAGAGTCAGTACGTCTGGCAGTACATGAGCGTTACATGAATACATAATAACCATAGACAAACAGTGATAGAGTCAGTACCTCTGGCAGTACATGAGCATTACATGAATACATAATAACCATAGACAAAATGTGATAGAGTCAGTACCTCTGGCAGTACATGAGCGTTACATGAATACATAATAACCATAGACAAACAGTGATAGAATCAGTACCTCTGGCAGTACATGAGCACATAATAACTATAGACAAACAGTGATAGAGTCAGTACCTCTCACAGTACATGAACATTACATGAATACATAATAACCATAGATAAACAGTGATAGAGTCAGTACCTCTTGCAGTACATGAGCGTTACATGAATACATAATAACCATAGACAAACCGTGATAGAGTCAGTACCTCTGGCAGCAGATGAGCGTTACATGAACAAATAATAACCATAGACAAGCAGTGATAGAGTCAGTACGTCTGGCAGTACATGAGCATTACATGAGCACATAATAACCATAGACAAACAGTGATAGAGTCAGTACCTCTGGCAGTACATGAGCATTACATGAATACATAATAACCATAGACAAACAGTGATAGAGTCAGTACCTCTGGCAGTACATGAGTGTTACATGAATACATAATAACCATAGACAAACAGTGATAGAGTCAGTACCTCTGGCAGCACATGAGCGTTACATGAGAACATAATAACCATAGACAAACAGTTATAGAGTCAGTACCTCTAGCAGTACATGAGCGTGACATGAATACATAACAACCATAGACAAACAGTGATAGAGTCAGTACCTCTACCAATATATGAGCGTTACATGAATACATAATAACCATAGACAAACAGTGATAGAGTCAGTACCTCTGGCAGTACATGAGCATTACATGAATACATAATAACCATAGACAAACAGTGATAGAGTCAGTACCTCTTGCAGTACATGAGTGTTACATGAATACATAATAACCATAGACAAACAGTGATATTGTCAGTACCTCTGGCAGTACATGAGCGTTACATGAATACATAATAACCATAGACAAACAGTGATAGAGTCAGTACCTCTGGCAGTACATGAGCATTACATGAATACATAATAACCATAGACAAACAGTGATAGAGTCAGTACCTCTGGCAGTACATGAGCGTTACATGAATACATAATTAGGATAGACAGTGATAGAGTCAGCACTTCTGGCAGTACATGAGCGTTACATGAGCAGATAATAACCTTAGATAAACAGTGATAGGGTCAGTACCTCTGCCAGTACATGAGCATTACATGAATACATAATAACCATAGACAAAATGTGATAGAGTCAGTACCTCTGGCAGTACATGAGCGTTACATGAATACATAATAACTATAGACAAACAGTGATAGAGTCAGTACCTCTGGCAGTACATGAGCGTTACATGAATACATAATAACCATAGACAAACAGTTATAGAATCAGTACCTCTGGCAGTACATGAGCACATAATATCTATAGACAAACAGTGATAGAGTCAGTACCTCTCGCAGTACATGAACATTACATGAATACATAATAACCATAGATAAACAGTGATAGAATCAGTACCTCTTGCAGTACATGAGCGTTTCATGAATACATAATAACCATAGACAAACCGTGATAGAGTCAGTACCTCTGGCAGCAGACGAGCGTTACATGAACAAAAAATAACCATAGACAAGCAGTGATAGAGTCAGTACGTCTGGCAGTACATGAGCATTACATGAGCACATAATAACCATAGACAAACAGTGATAGAGTCAGTACCTCTTGCAGTACATGAGCATTACATGAATACATAATAACCATAGACAAACAGTGATAGAGTTAGTACCTCTACCAATATATGATTGTTACATGAATACATAATAACCATAGACAAACAGTGATAGAGTCAGTACCTCTCGCAGTACATGAGCGTTACATGAGCACATAATAACTATAGACAAACACTTATAGAGTCAGTACGTCTGGCAGTACATGAGCGTTACATGAATACATAATAACCATAGACAAACAGTGATAGAGTCAGTACCTCTGGCAGTACATGAGCATTACATGAATACATAATAACCATAGACAAAATCTGATAGAGTCAGTACCTCTGGCAGTACATGAGTGTAACATGAATACATAATAACCATAGACAAACAGTGATAGAGTCAGTACTTCTCGCAGTACATGAGCGTTACATGAGCACATAATAACTATAGACAAACACTTATAGAGTCAGTACGTCTGGCAGTACATGAGCGTTACATGAATACATAATAACCATAGACAAACAGTGATAGAGTCAGTACCTCTGGCAGTACATGAGCATTACATGAATACATAATAACCATAGACAAAATGTGATAGAGTCAGTACCTCTGGCAGTACATGAGCGTTACATGAATACATAATAACCATAGACAAACAGTGATAGAATCAGTACCTCTGGCAGTACATGAGCACATAATAACTATAGACAAACAGTGATAGAGTCAGTACCTCTCACAGTACATGAACATTACATGAATACATAATAACCATAGACAAAGAGAGATAGAGTCAGTACCTCTGCCAGTACATGAGTGTTACATGACTACATAATAACCATAGACAAACAGTAATAGAGTCAGTACCTCTCGCAGTACATGAGCGTTACATGAGCACATAATAACTATAGACAAACACTGATAGAATCAGTACCCCTTGCAGTACATGAGCGTTACATGAATACATAATAACCATAGACAAACCGTGATAGAGTCAGTACCTCTGGAAGCAGACGAGCGTTACATGAACAAAAAATAACCATAGACAAGCAGTGATAGAGTCAGTACGTCTGGCAGTACATGAGCATTACATGAGCAAATAATAACCATAGACAAACAGTGATAGAGTCAGTACCTCTTGCAGTACATGAGCGTTACATGAATACATAATAACCATAGACAAACAGTGATAGAGTTAGTACCTCTACCAATATATGATCGTTACATGAATACATAATAACCATAGACAAACAGTGATAGAGTCAGTACCTCTGACAGTACATGAGTGTAACATGAATACATAATAACCATAGACAAACAGTGATAGAGTCAGTACCTCTCGCAGTACATGAGCGTTACATGAGCACATAATAACTATAGACAAACACTTATAGAGTCAGTATGTCTGGCAGTACATGAGCGTTACATGAATACATAATAACCATAGACAAACAGTGATAGAGTCAGTACCTCTGGCAGTACATGAGCATTACATGAATACATAATAACCATAGACAAAATGTGATAGAGTCAGTACCTCTGGCAGTACATGAGCGTTACATGAATACATAATAACCATAGACAAACAGTGATAGAATCAGTACCTCTGGCAGTACATGAGCACATAATAACTATAGACAAACAGTGATAGAGTCAGTACCTCTCACAGTACATGAACATTACATGAATACATAATAACCATAGATAAACAGTGATAGAGTCAGTACCTCTTGCAGTACATGAGCGTTACATGAATACATAATAACCATAGGCAAACCGTGATAGAGTCAGTACCTCTGGCAGCAGATGAGCGTTACATGAACAAATAATAACCATAGACAAGCAGTGATAGAGTCAGTACGTCTGGCAGTACATGAGCATTACATGAGCACATAATAACCATAGACAAACAGTGATAGAGTCAGTACCTCTTGCAGTACATGAGCGTTACATGAATACATAATAACCATAGACAAACAGTGATAGAGTCAGTACGTCTGGCAGTACATGAGCGTTACATGAGCACATAATAACTATAGACAAACACTGATAGAGTCAGTACGTCTGGCAGTACATGAGCGTTACATGAATACATAATAACCATAGACAAACAGTGATAGAGTCAGTACCTCTGGCAGTACATGAGCATTACATGAATACATAATAACCATAGACAAACAGTGATAGAGTCAGTACCTCTGGCAGTACATGAGTGTTACATGAATACATAATAACCATAGACAAACAGTGATAGAGTCAGTACCTCTGGCAGCACATGAGCGTTACATGAGAACATAATAACCATAGACAAACAGTTATAGAGTCAGTACCTCTGGCAGCACATGAGTGTTACATGAATACATAATAACCATAGATAAACAGTCATAGAGTCAGTACCTCTTGCAGTACTTGAGCGTTACATGAATACGTACTAACCATAGACAAACAGTGATAGAGTCAGTACCTCTGGCAGTACATGAGCATTACATGAATACATAATAACCATAGACAAAGAGAGATAGAGTCAGTACCTCTGCCAGTACATGAGTGTTACATGACTACATAATAACCATAGACAAACAGTAATAGAGTCAGTACCTCTCGCAGTAAATGAGCGTTACATGAGCACATAATAACTATAGACAAACACTGATAGAGTCAGTACCTCTCGCAGTACATGAGCATTACATGAATACATAATAACCATAGACAAAACAGTGATAGAGTCAGTACCTCTAGCAGTACATAAGCGTTACATGAATACATAATAACCATAGACAAACCGTGATAGAGTCAGAACCTCTGGCAGTACATGAGCATTACATGAATACATAATAACCATAGACAAACAGTGATAGAGTCAGTACCTCTAGCAGTACAGTGATAGAGTCAGTACCTCTAGCAGTACATGAGCATTACATGTATACATAATAACCATAGACAAACAGTGATAGAGTCAGTACCTCTAGCAGCACATGAGCGTTACATGATTACATAATAACCTTAGATAAACAGTGATAGGGTCAGTACCTCTGCCAGTACATGAGCATTACATGAATACTTAATAACCATAGACAAACAGTGATAGAGTCAGTACCTCTGGCAGTACATGAGCGTTACATGAATATATAATAACCATAGACAAACAGTGATAGAATCAGTACCTCGGGCAGTACATGAGCACATAATAACTATAGACAAACAGTGATAGAGTCAGTACCTCTCGCAGTACATGAACATTACATGAGCACATAATAACTATAGACAAACAGTGATAGAGTCAGTACCTCTCGCAGTACATGAACATTACATGAGCACATAATAACCATAGACAAACAGTGATAGAGTCAGTACCTCTTGCAGTACATGAGCGTTACATGAATACATAATAACCATAGACAAACAGTGATAGAGTCAGTACGTCTGGCAGCAGATGAGCGTTACATGAACAAATAATAACCATAGACAAGCAGTGATAGAGTCAGTACGTCTGGCAGTACATGAGCATTACATGAGCACATAATAACCATAGACAAACAGTGATAGAGTCAGTACCTCTTGCAGTACATGAGCGTTACATGAATACATAATAACCATAGACAAACAGTGATAGAGTCAGTACCTCTACCAATATATGAGCGTTACATGAATACATAATAACCATAGACAAACAGTGATAGAGTCAGTACCTCTGACAGTACATGAGTGTTACATGAATACATAATAACCATAGACAAACAGTGATAGAGTCAGTACCTCTCGCAGTACATGAGCGTTACATGAGCACATAATAACTATAGACAAACACTGATAGAGTCAGTACGTCTGGCAGTACATGAGCGTTACATGAATACATAATAACCATAGACAAACAGTGATAGAGTCAGTACCTCTGGCAGTACATGAGCATTACATGAATACATAATAACCATAGACAAACAGTGATAGAGTCAGTACCTCTGGCAGTACATGAGTGTTACATGAATACATAATAACCATAGACAAACAGTGATAGAGTCAGTACCTCTGACAGTACATGAGTGTTACATGAATACATAATAACCATAGACAAACAGTGATAGAGTCAGTACCTCTCGCAGTACATGAGCGTTACATGAGCACATAATAACTATAGACAAACACTGATAGAGTCAGTACGTCTGGCAGTACATGAGCGTTACATGAATACATAATAACCATAGACAAACAGTGATAGAGTCAGTACCTCTGGCAGTACATGAGCATTACATGAATACATAATAACCATAGATAAACAGTCATAGAGTCAGTACCTCTTGCAGTACTTGAGCGTTACATGAATACATACTAACCATAGACAAACAGTAACAGAGTCAGTATCTCTGGCAGTACATGAGCGTTACATGAGCACATAATAACCATAGACAAACAGTGATAGAGTCAGTATCTCTGGCGGTACATGAGCCCATAATAACCATAGACAAACAGTGATAGAGTCAGTATCTCTGGCAGTACACGAGCGTTACATGAATACATAATTAGGATAGACAGTGATGGAGTCAGCACTTCTGGCAGTACATGAGCGTTACATGAGCACATAATAACCTTAGATAAACAGTGATGGAGTCAGTACCTCTGGCAGTACATGAGCATTACATGAATACATAATAACCATAGACAAACAGTGATAGAGTCAGTACCTCTGGCAGTACATGAGCATTACATGAATACATAATAACCATAGACAAACAGTGATAGAGTCAGTACCTCTGGCAGTACATGAGCGTTACATGAATACATAATAACCATAGACAAACAGTGATAGAGTCAGTTCCTTTGGCAGTACATGAGCGTTACATGAATACATAATAACCATAGACAAACAGTGATAGAGTCAGTTCCTTTGGCAGTACATGAGCGTTACATGAATACATAATAACCATAGACAAACAGTAATAGAGTCAGTACCTCTTGCAGTACATGAGCGTTACATGAATACATAATAACCATAGACAAACAGTGATAGAGTCAGTACCTCTGGCAGTACATGAGCGTTACATGAATACATAATAACCATAGACAAACAGTGATAGAGTCAGTACCTCTGGCAGTACATGAGCATTACATGAATACATAATAACCATAGACAAACAGTGATAGAGTCAGTACCTCTTGCAGTACATGAGTGTTACATGAATACATAATAACCATAGACAAACAGTGATATTGTCAGTACCTCTGGCAGTACATGAGCGTTACATGAATACATAATAACCATAGGCAAATAGTAATAGAGTCAGTACCTCTGGCAGTACATAAGCATTACATGAATACATAATAACCATAGACAAACTGATATTGTCAGCACCTCTGGCAGTACATGAGCGTTACAGAAATAGATAATAATCCTAGACAAAAAGGGATAGAGTCTGTGCTTCTGCTCATGTAGTCTTTAAATGGTCTTGTTCCCTTTCCCAATAACATGTGCTATCTGTATATCTGAGTGTTTAGAATTCTTACACATATCTGTTTGCTCAGGGATGTCGCATGTTTTTACTGTGTGCTTGTGATGTTTAGATGGATTTGCTTTAATTCCTCTGACATGTCATGACAAGCCAGCTAATGTTTGTGGCCCCTAAACACAATTATATATGGGAAAAAGAGGCCCCAGCACCCAAATATTTCAATACATCTGGTCCTAATTTATCTTAATGAGCTCAGACATTTTAAGGGCTTATAGAAAATTGTGAGCAGCAATTATGTAACAAACTGTATAATATATTTTCCTTCTCTTGTCTTCGGAGCTATTATCCTGTAAAGCCTACAGGAACAAGCAATTCTACATTATCCATCTGTGAGCACAGGACAAACAACCCAACACACAAACAGAATGTCTGTCCAACCACTGCCGGTCTTCAGGATGCAAGTAATGTAGACTCACAAATGCTATAGGGCAGTTCCTTCCCAGGGAGGTGGGTGGTGATCTATTGCAGGATATATTAGAATCTACAAAGAAATTATGCTTTTTGGAGGAGGAGGAGGATTTGGCACATTGTAAGTGTTGGAATTCAGTTTGAGGCTTAATGGATACAGGGAGTTTGAGGGCCAGAGAGAAGGGTGAGTGAATGGGGTGAGGGTGTGCAATGGTGGAAAATTGAGTTATTGTACCTCAATCAGTGAGCGTTATTAATTTTGTGAGAATGAGGGGCTGTGTTAGTAATGCAGTGAGAGCACAGGATTTATTGTAAGGAGAGGGGTGACGTGAGTGAACTGGATGTGACCAGGAGAATGAACAGTTTGGGGAGTTTAGACCCCCCATATACATCCCATCATTAGACAGATACATGTGAAATTTAGCTGCAAAATATCCAAATTATTAAAATATCTCTTACTTTTTACCATTAACAGTTAATCAGATTTTAGATTTTTGTGAGTTTTTTTAAATATTTAATTTTTATCTGAAAAAAATATTTGAAAACAATGTAAATTTTCACAAAAAACATCACTGGAGGGTGCACAAATCATTATTTAAAGGACCACTCAATGCAGTAGAATTCCATAATTTACAACTGCATAATAAAAAGACAATGATTTAACGCCTACTCTGAATTTTAAATAAGCAGTAGATTTTTTTCTGACAAATTTATTTTTTCTCCCATGTGTACCATGTGACAGACATCAGCCAATCACAGACTAGTATATGTATACCCTGTGAGCTTGTGTACATACTCAGTAGGATAATGTTCCTCAGAAAGTGTGAATATAAAGATACAGATCCTCAGCCAAACACATACCACATCCAAACCCCTGACCCTACAGCTCCTCAGCGAGCCAAACCAAACCCCTGACCCTACAGCTCCTCAGCCAGCCACATCCAAACCCCTGACCCTACAGCTCCTCAGCCAGCCACATGCTACATCACAACCCCTGACACTACAGCTCCTCAGGCAGCAACATGCCACATCACAATCCCTGACCATACAGCTCCTCAGGCGGCCACATCCAAACCCCTGACCCTACAGCTCCTCAGACAGCAACATGCCACATCACAACCCCTGACCATACAGCTCCTCAGCCAGCCACATGCCACATCCACACCCCTGACCCTACAGCTCCTCAGACAGCCACATGCCAGATCACAACTCATGACCCTACAGCTCCTCAGCCAGTCACATGCCACATCATAACCCCTAAACCTACAGCCCCTCAGCCAGCCACATGCTACATCACAACCCCTGATCCTACAGCCCCTTAGCCAGCTATATGCCACATCACAACTCCTGACCCTACAGCTCCTCAGCCAGCCACATCCAAACCCCTGACCCTACAGCTCCTCAGACAGCCACATGCCACATCCACACCCCTGACCCTACGGTTCCTCAGACAGCCACATGCCACATCCACACCCCTGACCCTACAGCTCCTCAGACAGCCACATGCCACATCACAACCCCTGACCATACAGCTCCTCAGCCAGCCACATGCCACATCCACACCCCTGACCCTACAGCTCCTCAGACAGCCACATGCCACATCCACACCCCTGACCCTACAGCTCCTCAGACAGCCACATGCCAGATCACAACTCCTGATCCTACAGCTCCTCAGCCAGTTACATGCTACATCACAACCCCTGACCCTACAGCCCCTTAGCCAGCTACATGCCACATCACAACTCCTGACCCTACAGCTCCTCAGCCAGTTACATGCCACATCACAACTCCTGACCCTACAGCTCCTCAGACAGCCACATGCCACATCACAACCCCTGACCCTACAGCTCCTCAGACAGCCACATGCCACATCACAACCCCTGAGCCTACAGCCCCTCAGCCAGCCACATGCTACATCACAACCCCTGACCCTACAGCTCATTGGGCAGCCACATGCTACATCACAACCCCTGACCCTACAGCTTCTCAGGCAGCCACATGTCACATCACAACCCCTGACCCTACAGCTTCTCAGGCAGCCACATGCTACATCACAACTCCTGACCCTACAGCTTCTCAGGCAGCCACATGCTACATCACAACTCCTGACCCTACAGCCCCTCAGGCAGCCACATGCCACATCACAACCCCTGACCCTACAACTCTTCATCCAGCCACATGCCACATCACAACCCCTGACCATACAGCTCCTCAGACAGCCACATGCCACATCACAATCCCTGACCCTACAGCTCCTCAGACAGCCACATGTCACATCACAACAACTGACCATACAGCTCCTCAGCCAGCCACATGTCACATCCACACCCCTGACCCTACAGCTCCTCAGACAGCCACATGCCAGATCACAAATCCTGACCCTACAGCTCCTCAGACAGCCACATGCCAGATCACAACTCCTGACCCTACAGCTCCTCAGCCAGTTACATGCTACATCACAACCCCTGACCCTACAGCCCCTTAGCCAGCTACATGCCACATCACAACTCCTGACCCTACAGCTCCTCAGTCAGTTACATGCCACATCACAACTCCTGACCCTACAGCCCCTCAGCCAGCCACATGCTACATCAAAACCCCTGACCCAACAGCTCATTGGGCAGCCACATGCTACATCACAACCCCTGACCCTACAGCTTCTCAGACAGCCACATGCTACATCACAACTCCTGACCCTACAGCCCCTCAGGCAGCCACATGCCACATCACAACCCCTGACCCTACAGCTCTTCATCCAGCCACATGCCACATCCAAACACAAACCCTACAGCTCCTCAGGCAGCCACATACCACATTATAACCCCTAAACCTACGGCTCCTCAGCCAGCCACATGCCACATCACAAACCCTGACCCTACAGCTCCTCAGCCAGCCACATGCCACATCACAACTCCTGACCCTACAGCTCCTCAGACAGCCCCATGCCAAATCACAACTCCTGACCCTACAGCTCCTCATACAGCCACATGCCAGATCAAAACCCCTGACCATACAGCTCCTAAGCCAGCTACATGCCACATCCAACCCCCTGACCCTACAGCTCCTCAGCCAGCTACATGCCACACCACAACCCCTGACCCTACAGCTTCTCAGCCAGTCACATGCCACATCACAACTCGACCCTACAGCTCCTCAGCCAGTCACATGCCAGATCACAACTCCTGACCCTACAGCTCCTCAGCCAGTCACATGCCAGTTCAAAACCCCTGACCATACAGCTCCTCAGCTAGCCACATGCCACATCACAACTCCTGACCCTACAGCTCCTCAGCCAGTTACATGCCACATCACAACTCCTGACCCTACAGCTCCTCAGCTAGCCACATGCCACATCACAACTCCTGACCCTACAGCTCCTCAGCCAGTTACATGCCACATCACAACTCCTGACCCTACAGCTCCTCAGCCAGTCACATGCCACATCACAACTCCTGACCCTACAGCTCCTCAGCCAGTTACATGCCACATCACAACTCCTGACCCTACAGCTCCTCAGCCAGTTACATGCCACATCACAAGCCCTGACTCTACAGCTCCTCAGCCAGCCACATCCACATCCCTGACCTTACAGTTCCTCAGCCAGCTGCATGCCATGTCACAAGCCCTGACCCAACAGCCCCTCAGCCAGCCACATGCCACATCACAACCCCTGACCCTACAGCTCCTCAGCCAGCCACATGCCACATCACAGCCCCTGACCCTACAGCTCCTCAGCCAGCTGCATGCCACATCACAACTCCTGACCCTACAGCTCCTCAGCCAGCTGCATGCCACATCACAATCCCTGATCCTACCGATCCTCAGCCAGCTGCATGCCACATCACAACTCCTGACCCTACAGCTCCTCAGCCAGCTGCATGCCACATCACAATCCCTGATCCTACAGATCCTCAGCCAGCTGCATGCCACATCACAATCCCTGACCCTACAGCTCCTCAGCCAGCTGCATGCCACATCACAATCCCTGACCCTACAGATCCTCAGCCAGTCACATGCCACATCACAATCCCTGACCCTACAGATCCTCAGCCAGCCACACCCAAACCCATGACCCTACAGATCCTCATCCTCAGCCAGCCACATCCAAACCCATGACCTAATAGCTCCTCAGCCAGCCACATGCCACATCCAAACACATGACCCTATAGCTCCTCAGCCAGTTACATGCCTTGTAAAATCTGCCTTTAGTTTATATTTGATACTATTGATGCCATATCTCAGTCCCTAGCTCTCTGCAATCTACTGTCACTATAATAATAATTTGCACATGTGACATTTCGGCAAAAACGGCAGTCGGATACTGCGAAACACAGACAATAGAATCTGAAATAACATTTTTTTTACTTTTGAATTTTACTAACTATACAAAAAACAATGATACTATACAATGATACTTCTCCCACTGCTCATTATACCAAATGTAGTTTTGAAATTCAAACATTCAAATATGGATTCTTATAGACAATCAGTATTATCAGTGTTATCAGTATGTAAATATACAGGGCCGTTTCTAGAGAATCTGGCTCCCAGGGCAAAATTCTAAAATGCGCCCTCCTCACAGATTCTTAAGTCCCCCTCCTAGACCTTGCATGTCCCTCTGTCATTTAGAGGCCAGTTCCAAAGCAGCAGTGCACTACTGGGACTTAGCGGAACACATTTGGTGAGCAAATGCCAAGGGACAAATGTGTGTTATGGCCAACCACCAGTTAGCTCCTAGTAGTGCATTGCTGCTGCTAAGGATATTCTACTACAATGTTTTTTCAAAATATATTGATATTATCTAAAAATATCTTTATATCTTTTACTAATTGCTATTATATTTATACTTTTCTCATAGCTATGCATATCTATTTGTTTAATGAATATCAATCCCTTTAAATTCTTATCCAAAATGTATCTACAAAACTTCCAATAGACTTTAAAGTTGAACTTTGCAAAAAAAGTCATCAGGTAAGATTTTCTAAAGGATTGCAATATGTAACTGGGTGTATTTGTAACATATTTAGGGGTCTATTACAATTATTTAAAAAAGTTATAACAATTATTTTTACAAAATTCACTATTAAAGTCTATGAGATTTTTGCACATAAATAATTTAATAAAGAACTGTAATAGCTGTTTATTTTTCAAATATACTATACACACAGGCAGTAATAGACAGAGGCATGCACACACAGACAGTAATAGACTGAGACATGCACTCACCGACATTAATAGACTGAGACATGCACTCACAGACAGTAATAGACAGAGACATGCACTCACAGGCAGTAATAGACAGAGACATGCACACACAGACAGTAATAGACAGCGACATGCACTCACAGACAGTAATAGACAGAGACATGCACTCACAGGCAGTAATAGACAGAGATATGCACTCACAGACATAAATAGACTGAGACATGCACTCACAGACATTAATAGACTGAGACATGCACTCACAGACAGCAATAGACAGAGACATGCACTCACAGGCAGTAATAGACAGAGACATGCACACACAGACAGTAATAGACAGCGACATGCACTCACAGACAGTAATAGACAGAGACATGCACTCACAGGCAGTAATAGACTGAGACATGCACTCACCGACATTAATAGACTGAGACATGCACTCACAGACAGTAATAGACAGAGACATGCACTCACAGGCAGTAATAGACAGAGACATGCACACACAGACAGTAATAAACAGCGACATGCACTCACAGACAGTAATAGACAGAGACATGCACTCACAGGCAGTAATAGACAGAGACATGCACACACAGACAGTAATAGACTGAGACATGCACTCACAGACAGTAATAGACAGAGACATACACTCACAGGCAGTAATAGACAGAGACATGCACTCACAGACAGTAATAGACTGAGACATGCACTCACAGACAGTAATAGACAGAGACATGCACTCACAGGCAGTAATAGACAGAGATATGCACAGACAGGCAGTAATAGACAGAGACATGCACACACAGACAGTAATAGACAGCGACATGCGCTCACAGACCGTAATAGACAAAGACATGCACACACAGACAGTAATAGACAGAGATATGCACTCACAGACCTAAATAGACTGAGACATGCACTCACAGACATTAATAGACTGAGACATGCACTCACAGACAGCAATAGACAGAGACATGCACTCACAGGCAGTAATAGACTGAAACATGCACTCACAGGCAGTAATAGACAGAGACATGCACACACAGACAGTAATAGACAGCGACATGCGCTCACAGACAGTAATAGACAGAGACACACTTACAGGCAGTAATAGACAGAGATATGCACACACAGACAGTAATAGACAGAGACATGCACACAGAGACATTAATAGACAGAGATATGCACACACAGACAGTAATAGACAGAGACATGCACACACAGACATTAATAGACAGAGATATGCACACACAGGCAGGGATAGATAGGCATACACACACAGGCAGGGACAGAAAGGCATACACACACACACACACACACACACACACACAGGCAGGCAGTAATAGACAGAGACATGCACACATAGGCAGTAATAGAGGGAGACATGCACACACAGGCAGGGATAGATAGGCATACACACACACTCAGGCAGTAATAGACAGAGACATGCACTCACAGGCAGTAATAGACAGAAACATGCACTCACAGGCAGTAATAGACTGAGACATGCACTTACAGACAGCAATAGACAGAGACATGCACTCACAGGCAGTAATAGACAGAAACATGCACTCACAGGCAGTAATAGACAGAGACATGCACACACAGACAGTAATAGACAGCGACATGCGCTCACAGACAGTAATAGACAGAGACACACTTACAGGCAGTAACAGACAGAGATATGCACACACAGACAGTAATAGACAGAGACATGCACACAGAGACATTAATAGACAGAGATATGCACACACAGACAGTAATAGACAGAGATATGCACACACAGGCAGGGATAGATAGGCATACACACACAGGCAGGGACAGAAAGGCATACACACACACACACACACAGGCAGGCAGTAATAGACAGAGACATGCACACATAGGCAGTAATAGAGGGAGACATGCACACACAGGCAGGGATAGATAGGCATACACACACACTCAGGCAGTAATAGACAGAGACATGCACACACAGGCAGTAATAGACAGAGACATGCACACACTATTATTATTATTATTATTATTATCGGTTATTTGTAGAGCGCCAACAGATTCCGCAGCGCTATAAACAAATGCGGAGTACAACAAAACAATTATATAATGAATATGATAATGAATATCAATCCCTTTAAATTTTTATCCAAAATGTATCTACAAAACTTTCAATAGACTTTAAAGTTAAACTTTGCAAAAAAGTCATCAGGTAAGATTTTCTAAAGGAATGCAATATGTAACTGGGTGTATTTGTAACATATTTAGGGATCTATTACAATTATTTAGAAAAGTTATAACAATTATTTTTTACAAAATTCACTATTAAAGTCTATGAGATTTTTGCACATAAATAATTTAATAAAGAACTGTAATAGCTGTTTATTTTTCAAATATACTATATACACAGGCAGTAATAGACAGAGGCATGCACACACAGACAGTAATAGACTGAGACATGCACTCACAGACAGTAATAGATAGAGACATGCACTCACAGGCAGTAATAGACAGAGACATGCACTCACAGACAGTAATAGATAGAGACATGCACTCACAGGCAGTAATAGACAGAGACATGCACACACAGACAGTAATAGACAGAGACATGCACTCACAGGCAGTAATAGACAGAGACATGCACACACAGACATTAATAGACAGAGACATGCACTCACAGGCAGTAATAGACAGAGACATGCACACACAGACAGTAATAGACAGCAACATGCACTCACAGACAGTAATAGACAGAGACATGCACTCACAGGCAGTAATAGACAGAGACATGCACACACAGACAGTAATAGACTGAGACATGCACTCACAGACAGTAATAGACAGAGACATACACTCACAGGCAGTAATAGGCAGAGACATGCACTCACAGACAGTAATAGACTGAGACATGCACTCACAGACAGTAATAGACAGAGACATGCAGTCACAGACAGTAATAGACTGAGACGCACTCACAGACAGTAATAGACAGAGACATGCACTCACAGACAGTAATAGACTGAGACATGCACTCACAGGCAGTAATAGACAGAGACATGCACACACAGACAGTAATAGACAGCGACATGCGCTCACAGACAGTAATAGACAGAGACACACTTACAGGCAGTAATAGACAGAGATATGCACACACAGACAGTAATAGACAGAGACATGCACACAGAGACATTAATAGACAGAGATATGCACACACAGACAGTAATAGACAGAGACATGCACACACAGACATTAATAGACAGAGATATGCACACACAGGCAGGGATAGATAGGCATACACACACAGGCAGGGACAGAAAGGCATACACACACACACACACACACACACACACACAGGCAGGCAGTAATAGACAGAGACATGCACACATAGGCAGTAATAGAGGGAGACATGCACACACAGGCAGGGATAGATAGGCATACACACACACTCAGGCAGTAATAGACAGAGACATGCACTCACAGGCAGTAATAGACAGAAACATGCACTCACAGGCAGTAATAGACTGAGACATGCACTTACAGACAGCAATAGACAGAGACATGCACTCACAGGCAGTAATAGACAGAAACATGCACTCACAGGCAGTAATAGACAGAGACATGCACACACAGACAGTAATAGACAGCGACATGCGCTCACAGACAGTAATAGACAGAGACACACTTACAGGCAGTAACAGACAGAGATATGCACACACAGACAGTAATAGACAGAGACATGCACACAGAGACATTAATAGACAGAGATATGCACACACAGACAGTAATAGACAGAGATATGCACACACAGGCAGGGATAGATAGGCATACACACACAGGCAGGGACAGAAAGGCATACACACACACACACACACAGGCAGGCAGTAATAGACAGAGACATGCACACATAGGCAGTAATAGAGGGAGACATGCACACACAGGCAGGGATAGATAGGCATACACACACACTCAGGCAGTAATAGACAGAGACATGCACACACAGGCAGTAATAGACAGAGACATGCACACACTATTATTATTATTATTATTATTATCGGTTATTTGTAGAGCGCCAACAGATTCCGCAGCGCTATAAACAAATGCGGAGTACAACAAAACAATTATATAATGAATATGATAATGAATATCAATCCCTTTAAATTTTTATCCAAAATGTATCTACAAAACTTTCAATAGACTTTAAAGTTAAACTTTGCAAAAAAGTCATCAGGTAAGATTTTCTAAAGGAATGCAATATGTAACTGGGTGTATTTGTAACATATTTAGGGATCTATTACAATTATTTAGAAAAGTTATAACAATTATTTTTTACAAAATTCACTATTAAAGTCTATGAGATTTTTGCACATAAATAATTTAATAAAGAACTGTAATAGCTGTTTATTTTTCAAATATACTATATACACAGGCAGTAATAGACAGAGGCATGCACACACAGACAGTAATAGACTGAGACATGCACTCACAGACAGTAATAGATAGAGACATGCACTCACAGGCAGTAATAGACAGAGACATGCACTCACAGACAGTAATAGATAGAGACATGCACTCACAGGCAGTAATAGACAGAGACATGCACACACAGACAGTAATAGACAGAGACATGCACTCACAGGCAGTAATAGACAGAGACATGCACACACAGACATTAATAGACAGAGACATGCACTCACAGGCAGTAATAGACAGAGACATGCACACACAGACAGTAATAGACAGCAACATGCACTCACAGACAGTAATAGACAGAGACATGCACTCACAGGCAGTAATAGACAGAGACATGCACACACAGACAGTAATAGACTGAGACATGCACTCACAGACAGTAATAGACAGAGACATACACTCACAGGCAGTAATAGACAGAGACATGCACTCACAGACAGTAATAGACTGAGACATGCACTCACAGACAGTAATAGACAGAGACATGCAGTCACAGACAGTAATAGACTGAGACGCACTCACAGACAGTAATAGACAGAGACATGCACTCACAGACAGTAATAGACTGAGACATGCACTCACAGACAGTAATAGACAGAGACATGCACTCACAGGCAGTAATAGACAGAGATATGCACAGACAGGCAGTAATAGACAGAGACATGCACACACAGACAGTAATAGACAGCGACATGCGCTCACAGACCGTGATAGACAAAGACATGCACACACAGACAGTAATAGACAGAGATATGCACTCACAGACATAAATAGACTGAGACATGCACTCACAGACATTAATAGACTGAGACATGCACTTACAGACAGCAATAGACAGAGACATGCACTCACAGGCAGTAATAGACAGAAACATGCACTCACAGGCAGTAATAGACAGAGACATGCACACACAGACAGTAATAGACAGCGACATGCGCTCACAGACAGTAATAGACAGAGACACACTTACAGGCAGTAACAGACAGAGATATGCACACACAGACAGTAATAGACAGAGACATGCACACAGAGACATTAATAGACAGAGATATGCACACACAGACAGTAATAGACAGAGATATGCACACACAGGCAGGGATAGATAGGCATACACACACAGGCAGGGATAGAAAGGCATACACACACACACACACACACACAGGCAGGCAGTAATAGACAGAGACATGCACACACAGGCAGTAATAGAGGGAGACATGCACACACAGGCAGGGATAGATAGGCATACACACACACTCAGGCAGTAATAGACAGAGACATGCACACACAGGCAGTAATAGACAGAGACATGCACACACTATTATTATTATTATTATTATCGGTTATTTGTAGAGCGCCAACAGATTCCGCAGCGCTATAAACAAATGCGGAGTACAACAAAACAATTATATAATGAATATGATAATGAATATCAATCCCTTTAAATTTTTATCCAAAATGTATCTACAAAACTTCCAATAGACTTTAAAGTTGAACTTTGCAAAAAAGTCATCAGGTAAGATTTTCTAAAGGAATGCAATATGTAACTGGGTGTATTTGTAACATATTTAGGGGTCTATTACAATTATTTAGAAAAGTTATAACAATTATTTTTACAAAATTCACTATTAAAGTCTATGAGATTTTTGCACATAAATAATTTAATAAAGAACTGTAATAGCTGTTTATTTTTCAAATATACTATACACACAGGCAGTAATAGACAGAGGAATGCACACACAGACAGTAATAGACTGAGACATGCACACACAGACAGTAATAGAGAGAGACATGCACTCACAGGCAGTAATAGATAGAGACATGCACACACAGACCGTAATAGACAGAGACATGCACACACAGACAGTAATAGACAGAGATATGCACTCACAGACATTAATAGACTGAGACATGCACTCACCGACATTAATAGACAGAGACATGCACTCACAGACAGTAATAGACAGAGACATGCACACACAGACAGTAATAGACAGCGACATGCACTCACAGACAGTAATAGACAGAGACATGCACTCACAGGCAGTAATAGACAGAGACATGCACACACAGACAGTAATAGACAGCGACATGCACTCACAGACAGTAATAGACAGAGACATGCACTCACAGACAGTAATAGACAGCGACATGCACTCACAGACAGTAATAGACAGAGACATACACTCACAGACAGTAATAGACAGAGACACACTTACAGGCAGTAATAGACAGAGATATGCACACACAGACAGTAATAGACAGGGACGTGCACACAGACAGTAATAGACAGAGATATGCACACACAGGCAGGGATAGATAGGCATACACACACAGGCAGGGATAGAAACGCATATACACACACACACACACACTCAGGCAGTAATAGACAGAGTAAATAGTTGTAATGGGAAATTCTAAGCAATTGAAGAGACCCCTTCTTAGATTTATCAAATAGTTGAGAAAAATATTATCTCATATCTTACATGATACATATAATATTTGTATATATATGTCCAAATAAATTCTCAATCTCAATAATGATATGAAGGGGGTGCTAACTGTCAGTAGTTATGAATACAAAAAAAGAAAGAAAAGTGACAGTATAATAGCACTCAGAAGATACTATACAGCGTAAATGTGGTAGATATGACAAGGAAGATCACCTAAATCAGTGATCATAAAACTTAACCTTTAATTAGGATATATAAAATATAATAAGTATAGTGTAAGTGCATTAAAACTTAGATTAAATATATATATATATATATACACTGCTCAAAAAAATAAAGGGAACACTAAAATAACACATCCTAGATCTGAATGAATAAAATATTCTAATTAAATACTTTGTTCTTTACATAGTTGAATGTGCTGACAACAAAATCACACAAAAATTAAAAAATGGAAATCAAAATTTTCAACCCATGGAGGTCTGGATTCGGAGTCACACTCAAAATTAAAGTGGAAAAACACACTACAGGCAGATCCAGGCAGATCCAACTTTGATGTAATGTCCTTAAAACAAGTCAAAATGAGGCTCAGTAGTGTGTGTGGCCTCCACGTGCCTGTATGACCTCCCTACAACGCCTGTGCATGCTCCTGATGAGGTGGCGGATGGTCTCCTGAGGGATCTCCTCCCAGACCTGGACTAAAGCATCCACCAACTCCTGGAAGTCTGTGGTGCAAAGTGAAGTTGGTGGATGGAGCGAGACATGATGTCCCAGATGTGCTCAATTGGATTCAGGTCTGGGGAACGGGAGGGCCAGTCCATAGCATCAATGCCTTCGTCTTGCAGGAACTGCTGACACACTCCAGCCACATGAGGTCTAGCATTGTCTTGCATTAGGAGGAACCCAGGGCCAACCGCACCAGCATATGGTCTCACAAGGGGTCTGAGGATCTCATCTTGATACCTAATGGCAGTCAGGCTACCTCTGGCGAGCACATGGAGGGCTGTTCGGCCCCTCAAAGAAATGCCACCCCACACCATTACTGACCCACTGCCAAACTGGCCATGCTGGAGGATGTTGCAGGCAGCAGAACGTTCTCCACGGCATCTCCAGACTGTCACGTCTGTCAAATGTGCTCAGTGTGCACCTGCTTTCATCTGTGAAGAGCACAGGGCGCCAGTGGCGAATTTGCCAATCTTGGTGTTCTCTGGCAAATGTCAAACGTCCTGCACGGTGTTGGACTGTAAGCACAACCCCCACCTGTTGACGTTGGGTCCTCATACCACCCTCATGGAGTCTGTTTCTGACCGTTTGAGCAGACACATGCACATTTGTGGCCTGCTGGAGGTCATTTTGCAGGGCTCTGGCAGTGCTCCTCCTGTTCCTCCTTGCACAAAGGCGGAGGTAGCGGTCCTGCTGCTGGGTTGTTGCCCTCCTACGGCCTCCTCCACGTCTCCTGATGTACTGGCCTGTCTCCTGGTAGCGCCTCCATGCTCTGGACACTACGCTGACAGACACAGCAATCCTTCTTGCCACAGCTCGCACTGATGTGCCATCCTGGATGAGCTGCACTACCTGAGCCACTTGTGTGGGTTGTAGACTCCGTCTCATGCTACCACTAGAGTGCAAGCACCACCAGCATTCAAAAGTGACCATAACATCAGCCAGAAAGCATAGGAACTGAGAAGTGGTCTGTGGTCACCACCTGCAGAACCACTCCTTTATTGGGGGTGTCTTGCTAATTGCCTATAATTTCCACCTGTTGTCTATCCCATTTGCACAACAGCATGTGAAATTGATTGTCACTCAGTGTTGCTTCCTAAGTGGACAGTTTGATTTCACAGAAGTGTGATTGACTTGGAGATACATTGTGTTGTTTAAGTGTTCCCTTTATTTTTTTGAGCAGTGTATATATATATATATATATATATATATATATATATATATATATATATATATACAAAGGGTGACTGCATCCACTGAAGATTTAGTAAATTCACTCTGAGTTAAATAACACCGCAAGCCACACAGCTCAGTGCAAACCAAACAGGGCTCATGAATTGCAAGAAAATTACCTAAAAAAGGGGGATTGACCCCGCCACAATGTAACTAAGAAATGCAATATAAAGCCAGGTAAGCAAGGTTCTGAGTGACTGACTGTGGTAAGAGTAAAGGGTATAACCCAAGTAATCAATCTATTATAAACATTGTATAAGTGGATGCTGCCCCCAGATACGCCTATGCGTAATAGACAGAGACATGCACACACAGGCAGTAATAGACAGAGACATGCACTCACAAACAGTAATAGACAGAGACATGCACTCACAGACAGTAATAGACAGAGACATGCACACACAGACAGTAATAGACAGAGACATGCACACACAGACAGTAATAGACAGAGCACATGCACACACAGGCAGTAATAGACAGAGACATGCAACCACAGGCAGGGATAGATAGGCATACACGGCATACACACACACTCAGGCAGTAATAGACAGAGACATGCACACACAGGCAGTAATAGAGACATGCACACAAAGACAGTATTAGACAGAGACATGCACACACAGACAGTAATAGACAGAGACATGCACACACAGACAGTAATAGACAGAGACATGCACACACAGACAGTAATAGACAGAGACATGCACACACAGACAGTAATAGACAGAGACATGCACACACTATTATTATTATTATTATTATTATCATTGTATCATCGGTTATTTGTAGAGCGCCAACAGATTCCGCTGCGCTATAAACAAATGCGGAATACAACAAAACAATTATAGGTATCAAATGGGTAGAGGGCCCTGCCAAGAGTTGCACTGTTGTAGTCAGCTCTTAAGAAGGTAATCTACAAACAGCTGGACTCTTAAGCTTACATGCTAAGGGGGTTCAGGGGATAGCAATGGAGGAGTGGAACTGGTATAAAGTAAGGTTAGCGTAGGTTGTATGCATCCCTGAACAGTAGAGTCTTTTGGGAGCGCTTGAAGCTTTCAAAACTAGGGGAGAGTCTTGTGGAGCGAGGCAGAGAGTTCCACAAGATGGGAGCCAGTCTGGAGAAGTCCTGTAAACGGGAGTGTGATGAGGTAACCAGAGAGGAGGAGAGTAGGAGGTCATGAGCAGAGCGAAGGGGACGGGAGGGAGAGTATCTGGAGACAAGGGGGGAGCAGTGCAGTTGAGGGCTTTGTATGTCAGAGTGAGAATTTTGTGTTTGATCCTAGAGGCAAGAAGAAGCTAGTGAAGGGATTGGCAGAGAGGTGCAGCAGATGAAGAGCGACGTGTAAGGAAGATGAGTCTGGCAGAGGCATTCATTATGTATTGTAAAGGAGCTAGGCGGCAGGTGGGGAGACCAGAGAGGACAGAGTTGCAGTAATCGAGGTGGGAAAGATTGAGAGAGTGGATTAAAATCTTAGTTGTGTCTTGTGTAAAGAAGTGTCTAATTTTAGAGATGTTTTTAAGGTGGAAGCAGCAGGCTTTAGCCAAGGACTGAATGTGAGGAGTGAAAGAAAGATATGAGTCAAATGTGACCCAGAGACATCGGGCATGCGGGGTAGGGGTAATGATGGAGTTATCGACAGTTATAGAGAGATTGGGGTGGAGGTTTTGGAGGAAGGGGGGAAAATGAGGAGCTCAGTTTTGGAGAGATTTAGCTTGAGGTAGTGAGAGGACATCCAGGAAGAGATGTCAGAAAGACAGTTAGTCACACGGGTTAGCAAGGAAGGAGATAGGTCTGATGCAGAAAAGTAGATTTGGGTGTCGTCGGCATACAAATGATATTGGAAACTGTGGGACTTTATTAGGGAACCTAGTGATGACGTGTAGATTAAGAAGAGAAGGGGACCGAGGACAGAGCCTTGCGGTACTCCGACAGAAAGTGGTGATGGGGCAGAGGACACCCCAGAGAAGGCTACACTAAAGGTACGGTTTGACAGGTAGGAAGAGAGCCACGAAGGGCTGTGTCGCAGATGCCGAAGGATTGGAGGGTTTGGAGCAAAAGAGTGTGGTCAACAGTGTCAAAGGCTGCGGACAGATCAAGGAGGATAAGCAGAGAGAAGTGGCCTTGCGCAGTAATAGACAGGGATTGATAGGCACAAACACACCCTCAGGCAGTAATAGCAGACACACACACAGGCAGGGATAGATAGGCACACATACACACACACTCAGGCAGTAATGGCAGACACAAGCACTCACATGTGAGTTTGTGAAAACTTGCCATTGTCATTATGGAGTAAATGACACCTACACACACCCATCACTATTAAAGTGAATGTAAGTTTTGATGCAAAAGTGCCCGGTTTTTAAAAATTTGATTAAAAACAGGGGACTTTAATTCATCAAAATTTAAATTTCACTCGTGAAAAAATACTTACCTTTTAAACTTGACAGCCGCTCCAGCTTCCCTCGGTCGTCACAAGCCATTTCTGTCGTCAGAAATGATAAATGGGTCATCCTCCAATCACGGCTTCCCCACCGGGGGAATCAGTGTCTGATTCAACACCGTGATTGGAGGAAGCCGGATTCCTCATTTTAGACCCAGGAAGAGGCTTTGTGACGGGTGGAGGAAGCTGGAGCGGCTGTCATGATTAAAAGGTAAGTTTTTTTTCACAACACGAGTGAAATGTAAATTTTGATGAATTAAAGTGCCCCTGTTTTTAATCAAATTTTTAAAAAAAGGGCACTTTTGCATCAAAATTTACATTCACTTTAAGCACTTGTAAACAATAAGGCCTAGATTTGGAGTTTTGCGTTACAAGGGGTGCGTTAGCTACGCGTGCTTTTTTCTGGCCGCACCTTTTAAATACCGCTGGTATTTAGAGTTCACAGAATGGCTGCGTTAGGCTCCCAAAAAAGGAGCGTAGAGCATAATTTACCGCCACTTCAACTCTCGATACCAGCGGTGCTTACGGACGCGGCCAGCTTCAAAAACGTGCTCGTGCACGATTCCCCCATAGGAAACAATGGGGCAGTTTGAGCTGAAAAAAAACCTAACACCTGCAAAAAAGCAGCGTTCAGCTCCTAACGCGGCCCCATTGTTTCCTATGGGGAAACACTTCCTAAGTCTGCACATAACACCCTTGCATTACACAATTAACCCCTAATCTGCCGCTCCGGACACCGCCGCCACCTACATTATCCCTATGTACCCCTAATCTGCTGCCCCTAACACCACCGACCCCTATATTATATTTATTAACCCCTAATCTGCCCCCCACAACGTCGCCGCTACCTACCTACACTTATTAACCCCTAATCTGCCGACCGCATCTCACCGCTACTATAATAAAGTTATTAACCCCTAATCCGCCTCACTCCCACCTCACTAACCCTATAAGAAATAGTATTAACCCCTAATCTGCCCTCCCTAACATCGCCGACACCTAACTTCAATTATTAACCCCTAATCTGACGATCGCACCTCACCGCTACTATAATAAATGGATTAACCCCTAAAGCTAAGTCTAACCCTAACACCCACCTAAATTAAATATAATTTAAATCTAACGAAATAAATTAACTCTTATTAAATAAATTATTCCTATTTAAAGCTAAATACTTACCTGTAAAATAAACCCTAATATAGCTACAATATAACGAATAATTATATTGTAGCTATTTTAGGATTAATATTTATTTTACAGGCAACTTTGTAATTATTTTAACCAGGTACAATAGCTATTAAATAGTTAATAACTATTTAATAGCTAAAATAGTTAAAATAATAACAAAATTACCTGTAAAATAAATCCTAACCTAAGTTACAATTAAACCTAACACTACACTATCAATAAATTAATTAAATAAAATAGCTACAATTATATACAATTAAACCTAACACTACACTATCAACAAATTAATTAAATCCAATACCTACAAATAACTACAATTAAATAAACTAACTAAAGTACAAAAAATAAAAAAGAACTAAGTTACAAAAAATAAAAAAATATTTACAAACATTAGAAAAATATTACAACAATTTTAAACTAATTACACCTACTACTCTAAGCCCCCTAATAAAATAACAAAGACCCCCAAAATAAAAAAATGCCCTACCCTATTCTAAATTAAAAAAGCTCTTTTACCTTACCAGCCCTGAAAAGGGCCATTTGCGGGGCATGCCCCAAAGAATTCAGCTCTTTTGCCTGTAAAAAAACTATACAATACCCCCCCAACATTACAACCCACCACCCACATACCCCTAATCTAACCCAAACCCCCCTTAAATAAACCTAACACTAAGCCCCTGAAGATCTTCCTACCTTATCTTCACCATACCAGGTTCACCGATCCGTCCTCTGAAGTCTTCATCCAAGCCTCCGAAATCTTCATCCAAGCCCAAGCAGGGGCTGGCGATCCATCATCCGGCTGAAGTCTTCTATCAAGCGGCGGCTGAAGAGGTCCAGAAGAGGCTCCAAAGTCTTCATCCTATCCGGGAAGAAGAGTAGATCCGGACCGGCAACCATCTTGATCCAAGAGGCATCTTCTATCTTCATCCGATGACGAACGGCTCCATGTTGAAGACCTCTGACGTGGATCCGTCCTCTTCTTCCGACGTCCAACTGAAGAATGAAGGTGTGATCGTCAGATTAGGGGTTAATAATTGAAGTTAGGTGTCGGCGATGTTAGGGAGGGCAGATTAGGGGTTAATACTATTTCTTATAGGGTTAGTGAGGCGGGAGTGAGGCGGATTAGGGGTTAATAACTTTATTATAGTAGCGGTGAGGTGCGGTCGGCAGATTAGGGGTTAATAATTGTAGGTAGGTGGCGGCGACGTTGGGGGGGCAGATTAGGGGTTAATAAATATAATATAGGGGTCGGCGGTGTTAGGGGCAGCAGATTAGGAGTTCATAGGGATATCGTAGATGGCGGCGGTATACGGAGCGGCAGATTAGGGGTTAAAAATTTTAATCGAGTGGCGGCGATGTGGGGGGACCTCGGTTTAGGGGTGCATAGGTAGTTTATGGGTGTTAGTGTACTTTAGACCACAGTAGTTAAGAGCTTTATGAACCTGCGTTAGCCCAAAAAGCTCTTAACTCCTGTTTTTTTTCTGCGGCTAGAGTTTTGTCGTTAGATTTCTAACGCTCACTTCAGCCAAGACTCTAAATACCGGTGTTAGAAAGATCCCATTGAAAAGATAGGGTACGCAAATGGCGTAGGGGGATCTGCGGTATGGAAAAGTCGCGGCTGGAAAGTGAGCGTTAGACCCTTTCCTGACTGACTCCAAATACCAGCGGGCGGTAAAAACCAGCGTTAGGACCCCCTAACGCTGGTTTTGACGGCTACCGCCCAACTCTAAATCTAGGCGTTAGTAAATAAATACAAAAAGAAAAAAAAGGCATTATGGCCAAAAGATTTTTTTTTTATTCAACAGTTCTCAACCGACCTGTTAGCTAGGTAGTTATTAAATAGTTAATAACTATTTAATAACTATTCTACCGAGTTAAAATAAATACAAACTTGCCTGTAAAATAAAAATAAACCCTAAGATAGATACAATGTAACTATTAGTTATATTGTAGCTAGCTTAGAGTTTATTTTATAGGTAAGTATTTAGTTTTAAATAGGAATAATGTAGTTAATGATAGTAATTTTATTTAGATTTATTTAAATTATATTTAAGTTAGTGGGTGTTAGGTTTAGGGTTAGACTTTAATATAGTGGCGGCGACGTTGGGGGCGGCAGATTAGGGGTTAAAAAGTGTAGGTAGGTTGCGGCGACATTGGGGGCAGCAGATTAGGAGTTCATAAATATAATGTAGGTGGCAGCGATGTCCGGAGAGGCAGATTAGGGGTTAATAAATGTAGGTAGGTGGCGGCGATGTTAGGGACGGCAGATTAGGGGTTAATAATATTTAACTAGTGTTTGCGAGGCGGGAGTGTGGCGGTTTAGGGGTTAATATGTTTATTCTAGTGGTGGCGCTGTCCGGAGCGGCAGATTAGGGGTTAAAAATTTATTTTAGTGTTTTCAATGCGGGAGGGCCTCGGTTTAGGGGTTAATAGGTAGTTTATGGGTGTTAGTGTACTTTTTAGCACTTTAGTTATGAGTTTTATGCTATGGCGTTGTACCATAAAACTCATAACTACTTACTTTTAAACGTGGTAGGACTCTTGACAGGGTAGGGTGTACCGCTCACTTTTTGGCCTCCCAGGACAGACTCGTAATACCGGCGCTATGGAAGTCCCATAGAAAAAAGACTTTACCAAGTTTACATAAGTCGTTTTGTGGTAAGGCCAAAGAAGTGTGCGGTGCCCCTAAACCTGCAAGACTCGTAATACCAGCGAGTGTAAAAAAGCAGCCTTAGGACCCCTTAAACTTGTAATCTAGCTGTTTATTTTTTTTTATTTTTTTTTTAAGTGTTCCCCACTGCTCCCTATGGCGCCCCAAGCCACTGCCCGGTCTTCCCGCCCCTAGAAACGGCCCTGTAAATATAACATTTCAGTGTTATATTTAATGGAAAACAAGACAAAAATGAACTTTTATGATAGCGCATGAAATTTTCCATTTTACTTCTATTATCTAAATGTGCAGTCTTTTTATATTTACACTTTTTGAGTCACCAGCTCCTACTGAGGATGCGCAAGAATTCACAGAATATACGTTTATGCATTTGTGATTGGCTGATGGCTGTCACATGATACAGAAGGTTAGGAAGGAAAATGCAACTAACTTTCAGCTAGATTACGAGTTTTGCGTTATGAGTGAAAAAGGATTGTTATGCTCCATAACTACGCTTTTTCCCTAACGCCGCTATTACAAGTCTTGCAGGTATAGCTGTACCGCACACCTTTTTGGCCGTCACGCAACGTCAGTACCGCACTTTTAAAAAAGTCCTTTTCAATGGGACTTCCATAGCGCCGGTATTACAAGTTTTGCTGTGAGGCCAAAAAGTGAGCGGTACACCCTATACTGACAAGATCTGTACCGCCATCTAAAGTCAGTAGTTATGAGTTTTACGCTAAAAAGCTGTAGCATAAAACTCATAACTAAAGTATTAAAAAGTACACTAACACCCATAAACTACCTATTAACCCCTAAACCGAGGCCCTCCCGCATCGCAAATACTAAAATAAATTTATTGACCCCTAATCTGCTGCTCCGGACATCGCCGCCACTTAAAAAATGTATTAACCCCTATTCCGCCACTCCCCGACATCGTCGCCACTATAATAAACCTATTAACCCCTATACCGCCGCCCTCCCGCATCGCAAACACTATTTAAAGATTATTAACCCCTAATCTGCCGTCCGCAATAATAAACCTATTAACCACTAAACCGCAAGCCCCCCACAACGAAATATACCTAACCCTAACACCCCCTAATTTAAATATAATTAAAATAAATCAAATTTAAATTTACAATTATTATCTAAATAATTCCTTTTTAAAACTAAATACATACCTATAAAATAAAACCTAAGCTAGCTACAAAATAAATAATAGTTACATTGTAGCTAGCTTAGGTTTTATTTTTATTTCACAGGTAAGTTTGTATTCATTTTAACTAGGTAGACTAGTTATTAAATAGTCATTAACTATTTACTAGCTACCTATTTAAAATAAATACAAAGTTACCTGTAAAATAAAACATAACCTGACTTACACTAAAATCTAACATTACAATAAAATAAAATAAATTAAATTAATAAAATACAATTATCTAAATTAGAAAAAAATAAACCCTAAATTACACAAAATAAAAAAAGAAATTATCAAAAATAAAAACGAATTACTCCTAATCTAATAGCCCTATCAAAATAAAAAAGCCCACCCAAAATTAAAAAAAAAAACCCATAGCCTACAATAAACTGCCTTAAAAGGGCCTTTAGAAATCATCTCTTTTACCTGTAAAAAAAATACAAACACCCCCCAACAGTAAAACCCAACACCCACCCAACCAAACCCCCCAAATAAAAACCCTAAGCTAAACATTGCCCTGAAAAGGGCATTTGGATGGGCATTGCCCTTAAAAGGGCATTTAGCTCTTTTACATTGCCCAAACCCTAAGCTAAAAATAAAACCCACCCAATAAACCCTTAACAAAACCCTTAAAAACCCATAAAAAAACACTAACCCCCAATGATCCACTTACAGTTCTCGAAACCCGGACATCCATCCTCATCCAGGCGGCAGAAGTCTTCATCCAAACGGGAAGAAGTCCTCATCGAAGGTGGCAGAATTCTTCATCCAAGCGGGCAGAAGTTTTCATCCAGATGGCATCTTCTATCTTTATCCACCCAGCGCGGAGCGGGTCCATCTTCAAGACATCCGGCGCGGAGCATCCTCTTCTTCCGATCGCTGCTGTAGAATGAAGTTTCGCTTTAAGTGACGTCATCCAAAAAAATCCTATTGGCTGTTGCAATCAGCCAATAGGATTGAGCTTGCATTCTATTGGCTGATTGTAATAGCCAATAGAATGCGAGCTCCATCCTATTGGCTGATTGGATCAGCCAATAGGATGAAAGCACAATCATATTGACTGATTGCAATTGATTTTTTTTGGGCAATGCCCCGCAAAAGGCCCTTTTAAGGGCCATTGGCAGTTTAGTGTGGGCTAGGGTTTTTTTTATTTTGGGTGGGCTTTTTTATTTTGATAGGGCTATTAGATTAGGAGTAATTCGTTTTTATTTTTGATAATTTCTTTTTTTATTTTGTGTAATTTTGTGTTTATTTTTATTGTAATTTAGATAATTGTATTTTGTTAATTTCATTTATTTTATTTGATTGTAATGTTAGGTTTTAGTGTAACTTAGGTTAGGTTTTATTTTACAGGTAACTTTGTATTTATTTTAGCTAGGTAGTTATTAAATAGTTAATAACTATTTACTAACTAGTCTACCTAGTTAAAATAAATACAAATTTACCTGTGAAATAAAAATAAAACCTAAGGCCTAGATTTGGAGTTTTGCGGCCAAAGGGGTGCGTTAGCTACGCATGCTTTTTTCTGGCCGCACCTTTTAAATACCGCTGGTATTTAGAGTTCACAGAAGGGCTGCGTTAGGCTCCAAAAAAGGAGCGTATAGCATATTTACCGCAACTGCAACTCTCAATACCAGCGGTGCTTACGGACGCGGCCAGCTTCAAAAACGTGCTCGTGCACGATTCCCCCATAGGAAACAATGGGACAGTTTGAGCTGAAAAAAACCTAACACCTGCAAAAAACAGAATTTATGCTTACCTGATAAATTACTTTCTCCAACGGTGTGTCCGGTCCACGGCGTCATCCTTACTTGTGGGATATTCTCTTCCCCAACAGGAAATGGCAAAGAGTCCCAGCAAAGCTGGTCACATGATCCCTCCTAGGCTGCGCCCACCCCAGTCATTCAACCGACGGACAGGAGGAAATATATATAGGAGAAACCATATGATACCGTGGTGACTGTAGTTAGAGAAAATAATTCATCAGACCTGATTAAAAAACCAGGGCGGGCCGTGGACCGTTGGAGAAAGTAATTTATCAGGTAAGCATAAATTCTGTTTTCTCCAACATTGGTGTGTCCGGTCCACGGCGTCATCCTTACTTGTGGGAACCAATACCAAAGCTTTAGGACACGGATGAAGGGAGGGAGCAAATCAGGTCACCTAAATGGAAGGCACCACGGCTTGCAAAACCTTTCTCCCAAAAATAGCCTCCGAAGAAGCAAAAGTATCAAATTTGTAAAATTTGGCAAAAGTGTGCAGTGAAGAACAAGTCGCTGTCTTACATATCTGGTCAACAGAAGCCTCGTTCTTGAAGGCCCATGTGGAAGCCACAGCCCTAGTGGAGTGAGCTGTGATTCTTTCAGGAGGCTGCCGTCCGGCAGTCTCATAAGCCAAACGGATAATGCTTTTAAGCCAAAAGGAAAGCGAGGTAGAAGTCGCTTTTTGACCTCTCCTTTTACCAGAATAAACAACAAACAAGGAAGATGTTTGTCTGAAATCTTTAGTAGCCTCTAAATAGAATTTTAGAGCACGGACTACGTCCAAATTGTGTAACAAACGTTCCTTCTTTGAAACTGGATTCGGACACAAAGAAGGTACAACTATCTCCTGGTTAATATTTTTGTTGGAAACAACTTTCGGAAGAAAACCAGGCTTAGTACGCAAAACCACCTTATCTGCATGGAACACCAGATAGGGCGGAGAACACTGCAGAGCAGATAACTCTGAAACTCTTCTAGCAGAAGAAATTGCAACCAAAAACAAAACTTTCCAAGATAATAACTTAATATCTACGGAATGTAAGGGTTCAAACGGAACCCCTTGAAGAACTGAAAGAACTAGATTTAGACTCCAGGGAGGATTCAAAGGTCTGTAAACAGGCTTGATCCTAACCAGAGCCTGAACAAATGCTTGAACATCTGGCACAGCTGCCAGTCTTTTGTGAAGTAAAACAGATAAAGCAGAGATCTGTCCCTTCAGAGAACTTGCAGATAATCCTTTCTCCAAACCTTCTTGTAGAAAGGATAGAATCTTAGGAATTGTTATCTTGTTCCATGAGAATCCTTTAGATTCACACCAACAGATATATTTTTTCCATATTTTATGGTAAATTTTTCTAGTTACAGGCTTTCTAGCCTGAATCAGAGTATCTATTACAGAATCTGAAAACCCACGCTTTGATAAAATCAAGCGTTCAATCTCCAAGCCGTCAGTTGGAGGGAAACCAGATTCGGATGTTCGAATGGACCCTGAACAAGAAGGTCCTGTCTCAAAGGTAGCTTCCATGGTGGAGCCAATGACATATTCACCAGGTCTGCATACCAAGTCCTGCGTGGCCACGCAGGAGCTATCAAGATCACCGAGGCCCTCTCCTGATTGATCCTGGCTACCAGCCTGGGGATGAGAGGAAACGGTGGGAATACATAAGCTAGGTTGAAGGTCCAAGGTGCTACTAGTGCATCTACTAGGGTCGCCTTGGGATCCCTGGATCTGGACCCGTAGCAAGGAACCTTGAAGTTCTGACGAGACGCCATCAGATCCATGTCTGGAATGCCCCATAATTGAGTTATTTGGGCAAAGATTTCCGGATGGAGTTCCCACTCCCCCGGATGGAATGTCTGACGACTCAGAAAATCCGCTTCCCAATTTTCCACTCCTGGGATGTGGATCGCAGACAAGTGGCAGGAGTGATCCTCCGCCCATTGAATTATCTTGGTCACTTCTTTCATCGCCAGGGAACTCCTTGTTCCCCCCTGATGATTGATATATCCAACGGTCGTCATGTTGTCTGACTGAAATCTTATGAATTTGGCCTTTGCTAGTTGAGGCCAAGCTCTGAGAGCATTGAATATCGCTCTCAGTTCCAGAATGTTTATCGGGAGAAGAGACTCTTCCCGAGACCATAGACCCTGAGCTTTCAGGGATTCCCAGACCGCGCCCCAGCCCACTAGGCTGGCGTCGGTCGTGACAATGACCCACTCTGGTCTGCGGAAGCTCATTCCCTGTGACAGATTGTCCAGGGTCAGCCACCAACGGAGTGAATCTCTGGTCTTTTGATCTACTTGAATCGTCGGAGACAAGTCTGTATAATCCCCATTCCACTGTCTGAGCATGCACAGTTGTAATGGTCTTAGATGAATTCGTGCAAAAGGAACTATGTCCATTGTTGCAACCATCAATCCTATTACTTCCATGCACTGCGCTATGGAAGGACGAGGAACAGAATGAAGTACTTGACAAGAGCTTAGAAGTTTTGATTTTCTGACCTCTGTCAGAAAAATCCTGATTTCTAAGGAATCTATTATTGTTCCCAAGAAGGGAACTCTTGTTGACGGGGACAGAGAACTTTTTTCTTTGTTCACCTTCCATCCGTGAGATCTGAGAAAGGCTAGGACGATGTCCGTATGAGCCTTTGCTTTTGACAGGGACGATGCTTGAATCAGGATGTCGTCCAAGTAAGGTACTACTGCAATGCCCCTTGGTCTTAGAACCGCTAGAAGGGACCCTAGTACCTTTGTGAAAATCCTTGGAGCAGTGGCTAATCCAAATGGAAGTGCCACAAACTGGTAATGCTTGTCCAGAAAAGCGAACCTTAGGAACTGATGATGTTCCTTGTGGATAGGAATATGTAGGTACGCATCCTTTAAATCTATTGTAGTCATAAATTGATTTTCCTGGATAGTAGGTAGGATCGTTCAAATAGTTTCCATTTTGAACGATGGTACCCTGAGAAATTTGTTTAGGATCTTTAGATCCAAAATTGGTCTGAATGTTCCCTCTTTTTTGGGAACTATGAACAGATTGGAATAAAATCCCATTCCTTGTTCTCTTATTGGAACTGGATGTATCACTCCCATCTTTAACAGGTCTTCTACACAATGTAAGAATGCCTGTCTCTTTATTTGGTTTGAAGATAATTGAGACCTGTGGAACCTTCCCCTTGGGGGTAGTTCCTTGAATTCCAGGAGATAACCTTGAGAAACTATTTCTAGCGCCCAAGGATCCTGAACATCTCTTGCCCAAGCCTGAGCAAAGAGAGAAAGTCTGCCCCCCACTAGATCCGGTCCCGGATCGGGGGCTATCCCTTCATGCTGTTTTGGTAGCAGTGGTAGGCTTCTTGGCCTGCTTACCCTTGTTCCAGCCTTGCATTGGTTTCCAGGCTGGTTTGGGTTGTGAAGTATTACCCTCTTGCTTAGAGGATACAGAATTAGAGACTGGTCCGTTTCTGCGAAAGGGACGAAAATTAGGCTTATTTTTAGCCTTAAAAGACCTATCCTGTGGGAGGGCGTGGCCCTTTCCCCCAGTGATGTCTGAAATAATCTCTTTCAAATCAGGTCCAAATAATGTTTTACCTTTGAAAGGAATGTTAAGCAATTTTGTCTTGGAAGACACATCCGCTGACCAAGACTTTAGCCAAAGCACTCTGCGCGCCACGACAGCAAACCCTGAATTTTTCGCCGCTAATCTAGCTAATTGCAAAGCGGCATCTAAAACAAAAGAGTTAGCCAATTTAAGTGCTTGAACTCTGTCCATAACCTCCTCATACGAAGATTCTTTACTGAGCGATTTTTCTAGTTCCTCGAACCAGAAACACGCTGCCATAGTGACAGGAACAATGCATGAAATTGGTTGTAGAAGGTAACCTTGCTGTACAAAAATCTTTTTAAGCAAACCCTCTAATTTCTTATCCATAGGATCTTTGAAAGCACAACTATCTTCGATAGGAATAGTAGTGCGTTTGTTTAGAGTAGAAACCGCCCCCTCGACCTTGGGGACTGTCTGCCATAAGTCCTTTCTGGGGTCGACTATAGGAAATAATTTCTTAAATATAGGGGGGGGAACAAAAGGTATGCCGGGCCTTTCCCACTCTTTATTTACTATGTCCGCCACCCGCTTGGGTATAGGAAAAGCGTCGGGGGGCACCGGAACCTCTAGGAACTTGTCCATCTTACATAATTTCTCTGGAATGACCAAATTGTCACAATCATCCAGAGTAGATAACACCTCCTTAAGCAGTGCGCGGAGATGTTCTAATTTAAATTTAAATGTCACAACATCAGGTTCAGCTTGATGAGAAATTTTTCCTGAATCTGAAATTTCTCCATCAGACAAAACCTCCCTCATGGCCCCTTGAGATTGGTGTGAGGGTATGTCAGAACAGTTATCATCAGCGTCCTCTTGCTCTTCAGTGTTTAAAACAGAGCAATCGCGCTTTCTCTGATAAGTAGGCATTTTGGATAAAAGATTTGCTATGGAGTTATCCATTACAGCCGTTAATTGTTGCATGGTAATAAGTATTGGCGCACTAGATGTACTAGGGGCCTCCTGTGTGGGCATAACTGGTTTAGACACAGTAGGGGATGATGTAGTATCATGTTTACTCCCCTCATTTGAGGAATCATCTTGGGCAATATCATTATCTGTTGCATTACTGTCCTTACTTTGTTTGGACACTATGGCACAATTATCACATAAATTTAAATGGGGAGACACATTGGCTTTCATACATATAGAAGATAGCTTATCTGATGGTACAGACATGTTAAACAGGCTTAAACTTGTCAACAAAGCACAAAAAACGTTTTAAAATAAAACCGTTACTGTCACTTTAAATTTCAAACTGAAAACACTTTATTACTGAATATGTGAAAAAGTATGAAGGAATTGTTCAAAATTCACCAAAATTTCACCACAGTGTCTTAAAGCATTAAAAGTATTGCACACCAAATTTCAGAGCTTTAACCCTTAAATTAACGGAACCGGAGACCTATACAGTCCCAGAATGAGGCTCTGTCTATAACTAGAAAGGCCCCCATCTGAAAAAGGTGTCCAACACAGTGCCTGCCGTTTTTCTAAACGTTCCCCAAGATTATAATACCAATAATTAGTTAGAATCTGCATAAAATGCCTAGTAAAGCAATTGTTTTAGCCCAGAAAAATGTCTACCAGTTTTTAAGCCCTTTTTGAAGCCCTTTATTCTTTTATGTTTAACTAAGAAAATGGCTTACCGGTCCCCATGAGGGGAAATGACAGCCTTCCAGCATTACATGGTCTTGTTAGAAATATGGCTAGTCATACCTTAAGCAGAAAAGACTGCTAACTGTTTCCCCCAACTGAAGTTACTTCATCTCAACAGTCCTGTGTGGAAACAGCAATCGATTTTAGTTACTGTCTGCTAAAATCATCTTCCTCTTACAAACAGAAATCTTCATCCTTTTCTGTTTCAGAGTAAATAGTACATACCAGCACTATTTTAAAATAACAAACACTTGATAGAAGAATAAAACTACATTTAAACACCAAAAAACTCTTAACCATCTCCGTGGAGATGTTGCCTGTGCAACGGCAAAGAGAATGACTGGGGTGGGCGCAGCCTAGGAGGGATCATGTGACCAGCTTTGCTGGGACTCTTTGCCATTTCCTGTTGGGGAAGAGAATATCCCACAAGTAAGGATGACGCCGTGGACCGGACACACCAATGTTGGAGAAATGCAGCGTTCAGCTCCTAACGCAGCCCCATTGTTTCCTATGGAGAAACACTTCCTAAGTCTGCACCTAACACCCTAACATGAACCCCGAGTCTAAACACCCCTAACCTTACACTTTTTAACCCCTATTCTGCCGCCCCCGCTATCGCTGACCCCTGCATTTTATTATTAACCCCTAATCTGCCGCTCCGTACACCGCCGCAACCTACGTTATCCCTATGAACCCCTAATCTGCTGCCCCTAACACCGCCGACCCCTATATTATATTTATTAACCCCTAATCTGCCCCCCACAATGTCGCCGCCAGCTACCTACAATAATTAACCCCTAATCTGCCGACCGGACCTCACCGCTACTATAATAAAGTTATTAACCCCTAATCCGCCTCACTCCCGCCTCAATAACCCTATAATAAATAGTATTAACCCCTAATCTGCCCTCCCTAACATCACCGACACCTAACTTCAAGTATTAACCCCTAATCTGCCGACCGGATCTCGCCGCTACTCTAATAAATGGATTAACCCCTAAAGCTAAGTCTAACCCTAACACTAACACCCCCCTAAGTTAAATATAATTTAAATCTAACGAAATAAATTAACTCTTATTAAATAAATTATTCCTATTTAAAGCTAAATACTTACCTGTAAAATAAACCCTAATATAGCTACAATATAACGAATAATTACATTGTAGCTATTTTAGGATTAATATTTATTTTACAGGCAACTTTGTATTTATTTTAACCAGGTACAATAGCTATTAAATAGTTAATAACTATTTAATAGCTAAAATAGTTAAAATAATTACAAAATTACCTGTAAAATAAATCCTAACCTAAGTTACAATTGAACCTAACACTACACTATCAATAAATTAATTAAATACAACACCTACAAATAACTACAATTAAATAAACTAACTAAAGTACAAAAAAATAAAAAAGAACTAAGTTACAAAAAATAAAAAAATATTTACAAACATTAGAAAAATATTACAACAATTTTAAACTAATTACACCTACTCTAAGCCCCCTAATAAAATAAAAAAGCCCCCCAAAATAAAAAAATGCCCTACCCTATTCTAAATTAAAAAAGTTCAAAGCTCTTTTACCTTACCAGCCCTGAAAAGGGCCATTTGCGGGGCATGCCCCAAATAATTCAGCTCTTTTGCCTGTAAAAAAAAACATACAATACCCCCCCAACATTACAACCCACCACCCACATACCCCTAATCTAACCCAAACCCCCCTTAAATAAACCTAACACTAAGCCCCTGAAGATCTTCCTACCTTATCTTCACCATGCCAGGAATTAAGGTAGGAAAATTCTGATGGAATCAGCCAATCAGATTCAAGTTCAATCGGATTGGCTGATTGGATCAGCCAATCAGATTGAGCTTGCATTCTATTGGCTGTTCCGATCAGCCAATAGAATGCGAGCTCAATCTGATTGGCTGATCCAATCAGCGAATCGGATTGAACTTGAATCTGATTGGCTGATTCCATCAGCCAATCAGAATTTTCCTACCTTAATTCCGATTGGCTGATAGAATCCTATCAGCCAATCGGAATTCAAGGGACGCCATCTTGGATGACGTCCCTTAAAGGAACCTTCATTCTTCAGTTGGACGTCGGAAGAAGAGGATGGATCCGCGCTGGAGGTCTTCAAGATGGAGCCGTTCGTCATCGGATGAAGATAGAAGATGCCGCTTGGATCAAGATGGTTGCCGGTCCGGATCTGATCTTCTTCCCGGATAGGATGAAGACTTTGGAGCCTCTTCTGGACCTCTTCAGCCGCCGCTTGATAGAAGACTTCAGCCGGATTATGGATCGCCAGCCCCCGCTTGGGCTTGGATGAAGACTTCGGAGGCTTGGATCAAGACTTCGGAGGACAGATCGGTGAACCTGGCATGGTGAAGATAAAGTAGGAAGATCTTCAGGGGCTTAGTGTTAGGTTTATTTAAGGGGGGTTTGGGTTAGATTAGGGGTATGTGGGTGGTGGGTTGTAATGTTGGGGGGGTATTGTATGTTTTTTTTTACAGGCAAAAGAGCTGAATTATTTGGGGCATGCCCCGCAAATGGCCCTTTTCAGGGCTGGTAAGGTAAAAGAGCTTTGAACTTTTTTAATTTAGAATAGGGTAGGGCATTTTTTTATTTTGGGGGTCTTTGTTATTTTATTAGGGGGCTTAGAGTAGGTGTAATTAGTTTAAAATTGTTGTAATATTTTTCTAATGTTTGTAAATATTTTTTTATTTTTTGTAACTTAGTTCTTTTTTATTTTTTGTACTTTAGTTAGTTTATTTAATTGTAGTTATTTGTAGGTATTGTATTTAATTAATTTATTGATAGTGTAGTGTTAGGTTTAATTGTAACTTAGGTTAGGATTTATTTTACAGGTAATTTTGTAATTATTTTAACTATTTTAGCTATTAAATAGTTCTTAACTATTTAATAGCTATTGTACCTGGTTAAAATAAATACAAAGTTGCCTGTAAAATAAATATTAATCCTAAAATAGCTACAATGTAATTATTCGTTATATTGTAGCTATATTAGGGTTTATTTTACAGGTAAGTATTTAGCTTTAAATAGGAATAATTTATTTAATAAGAGTTAATTTATTTCGTTAGATTTAAATTATATTTAATTTAGGGGGGTGTTAGTGTTAGGGTTAGACTTAGCTTTAGGGGTTAATCCATTTATTAGAGTAGCGGCGAGATCCGGTCGGCAGATTAGAGGTTAATAATTGAAGTTAGGTGTTGGCGATGTTAGGGAGGGCAGATTAGGGGTTAATACTATTTATTATAGGGTTATTGAGACGGGAGTGAGGCGGATTAGGGGTTAATAACTTTATTATAGTAGCGGTGAGGTGCGGTCGGCAGATTAGGGGTTAATTATTGTAGGTAGCTGGCGGCGACGTTGTGGGGGGCAGATTAGGGGTTAATAAATATAATATAGGGGTCGGCGGTGTTAGGGGCAGCAGATTAGGGGTACATAAGTATAACGTAGGTGGCGGCGGTGTGCGGTCGGCAGATTAGGGGTTAAAAAAATTTAATCGAGTGGCGGCGATGTGGGGAGACCTCGGTTTAGGGGTACATAGGTAGTTTATGGGTGTTAGTGTACTTTACAGCACAGTAGTTAAGAGCTTTATGAACCGGCATTAGCCCAGAAAGCTCTTAACTCCTGGGTTTTTTCTGCGGCTGGAGTTTTGTCGTTAGATTTCTAACGCTCACTTCAGCCAAGACTCTAAATACCGGCGTTAGAAAGATCCCCTTGAAAAGATAGGATACACAAATGGCGTAGGGGGATCTGCGGTATGGAAAAGTCGCGGCTGGAAAGTGAGCGTTAGACCCTTACCTACACGACTCTAAATACCAGCGGTAGCCCAAAACCAGCGTTAGGAGCCTCTAACGCTGGTTTTGACGGCTAACGCCAAACTCTAAATCTAGCCGTAAGCTAGCTACAATATAACTATTAGTTATTTTGTAGCTAGCTTAGTTTTTTTTTTTTACAGGTATTTAGTTTTAAATAGGAATTATTTAGGTAATAATTGTAAGTTTAATTTAGATTTATTTTAATTATATTTAAGTTAGGGGGGGTTAGGGTTAGATTTAGGCTTAGGGTTACGTTAGGGTTAGGGTTATGCTTAGGGTTACGTTAGGGTTAGGGGTTAATATTTATTTAGTGTTAGTGATGTGGAAGGCCAGAGGTTTAGGGGTTAATAACTTTAGTATAGTGGCGGCGACATTGGGGGCGGCAGATTAGGGATTAATAACTGTAATGTAGGTGGCGGCGATATCGTAGCGTCAGATTAGGGGGTAATAGTTTTATTTAGGTGGCTGTGATGTTAGGGGCAGCAGATTAGGGGTGTTTAGACGTGTTTTTTATATTTGGGTGTTAATTTTAAACGTAACTTTTTCTTTCCCCATAGACATCAATGGGGCTGCGTTACGGAGCTTTTGTTTCTGCGATTGCAGGTTTTAGGCTTTATTTTAGCCGACTTTCCCCATTGATTTCTATGGGGAAATCGTGCACGTCAAAACACTACTTGTATTTGGGTGAGGTATGGAGCTCAACACAACCATATTGCAACCTGTAATAGCAGCGATATAGGGAGGTTAAGTACCGCCGCTTTTGTGGCGGTCGTTAATTTCCCTATAGCGCTCAAAACTCGTAATCTAGCTGTTTGTCAGAAAAAAAAAATAACCTAAGTGCTTTTGCATTGTCTTTTTATTATAAATTTATATATTATGCGATTCTACTGTGTTTAGTGGTCCTTTAAAGGGACACTGAACCCAAATTTGTTCTTTTGTGATTCAGATAGAGCATGAAATTTTAAGTAACTTTCTAATTTACTCCTATTATCAATTTTTCTTCATTATCTTGGAATCTTTATTTGAAATGCAAGAATGTAAGTTTAGATGCCGGCCCATTTTTGGTGAACAACCTAGGTTGTCCTTGCTGATTGGTGAA